>NC_056744.1:1409089654-1409259654 GCF_019279795.1 Protopterus annectens
ACAAGCTGTTAATGCTGCCTAGCTTGATTTGACCAAGGCATTTGACACCATCCCCATGTTAGTAGTGTCAGAGAACATGAAAATGACATGGATCATAAGACTGTATTCTTTGCAGGTCAGAGTCTCTGATGACCATGTTTAATCAACTGAAAGATGAAATCCATGCAACCCTAAAGATTGATAAAATAAGCCAAGGGCACCTGAAGAAAAGAGAAATATGGCTAGATGTCATTCCCACAGCACTGACAACTAGCACTTTCACTCTATATGACCTTCTTAAGTGAGAGCATAAACACAGTCAGCAAAACAGGCACCAAGATCAAGCTCTTGGGAATGCTGCACATCAAACAATAGCCACTAAGAAAATTAATTCCAAAAATCACCAACTGTGTGTGGCCTAAAGAGGTGAAATTGAGTACCACTTAGTCAACAGTAAGAACCACGTCTCTGGAACAAGAAGTTATAATTTGCAGTGTCAATAGATGCAAAAAGATGGAGGACAGGACTAGCTTACAGCAGGTGATAACTCACCAGAAGGTTACTCTCAATCAGAGCAAAGGCTGTACTATTTACATATTTAAAGCCAGACTGACAAAGATCCAAGAAGTCATGAAATACCAAACCAGAATGTGTTTAAGTACACAGCTGTTTCAAAATTATTGCCTATAAAAGGAAGGTTACGGACTCAGTGGTAGCTTTTCACATTGTTGGATCAAGGGGTTTCTTGAAGAATGGAAATGCCAAAAGCCTATTAATCCTTAAAGTGAATGAACAGTCTGAAAAATAAATGGACCAAAGATGAAACCACATTCTTGACAATTAACATAATTATCCTGCCCATGCAAAAGTCATGGCTGTCTGAAAGTGAAAAAATGTAGCACAGTTGCACAAGTCCTACTTACCTGTACAGTAGATGTTTATAGAACACACTGGCATATGTGTAGTAGTACCCTGACACCCTATCTCTTGCAGTCTATCAGTGCTCAGAACTCCTTACCCCTAACTGTCTCTGGGTGTGATGGACCAATCACCCATGAGGACAAGGACTGCCTTTCAGACCCACTGACAAGACCCATTCAGTTTTCCAGGGTCTACAAGGAAGAGAAAATGAAAATTAGACCTTTCAATCACCCACCTACTGTTCCAAACCGCAAAACATATACACACACACAACAAAAAATACCGTTGATCAAAACTCAATGGCAACTCCAACACCATACTATGTACGTCCAAAAAAGGGGATGGCAGATTGGTACTGACAGTAAGGTAGTGCATTCTTTGTGCATCTGTTAGAGGTAAGTAGGACTTATACAACTATAGAATGTTCAACAAACACACTGCCTTAGTGACATATGGGTAGATTCCCAAAGCTTACCCAACCTTGGAGGAGGACTGATAAGGGTCTGGGAACCCTTGAAGAATGGTCAAAGTGAAGTCTGCTCTGGATTTAGAAAAGACATCCAGCTTGTAGTGCTTCATAAAAGATATGGACAGAGGACTAAGTTGCTGCTGCTAGACTACTTCCAGAGTCCACTCCTTTCCAATAAGCTGCTAAAGATGAAGATGCCATGGCGGAGCATGTCTTTACCATGTCTGGATTTGCCTTGCTATGGTGGGTGTAACAAAAAACAATACCAGAGGACAACCAACATGCAATGGTTTGCTTAAAGACAGGTTTACCCTTGTTTGCTCTTTTGTAGGAAATACAAAGCTTTTCAGCCATCTTAAAGGGTTTTATGCTGTCAGGGTTAGTAGTACCTGAGCTGTTGATGGACATCCATGGCATGAAGCATCCTATTTTCACTATTGTTAGATTCTGGAAAGAACACAGGGAGGTTAATGGACTGATTGAGGGTGAATTCTGAAACCACTTTAGGCATGAAAGATGGATTAGTGCACAAAAAGTACAGTTTTGTACCTACCATAAATGTAGATGTTCGAAGATCCACATTGCTGCAGTCCTTACACTTGGGTAGTCCGCTGTCCACGGTCGGCCCGAATATCAAAGTATAAGGCTGACGTCGGTCAGGGCGCATTTAACTGACGTCAGGACGTCAGGATATAAATGCGCATGACCGGCGTCATATCCTCAGTCTTTTCTTGCCCCAGATGTCAGAAGACCTTAAAAATAAAGGTCAAAACCAAAAGACAGCAAACAAATAACCAACCAACCTTGCACTAACTATATGTACAATATATACAATATACACAATATGTACAACCCAACCCACACAACCACCTCCAACTACAGAGGGAAGGAGGGAGGTAATTGGACTGCAGCAATGTGGATCTTGAACATCTACATTTATGGTAGGTACAAAACTGTACTATGTTCTTCATCTCACATTGCTGCAGTCCTTACACTTGGGTAGAATCCCAAAGCAGAGATAAGGGAGGATGGCTAACTATAAGGAAGCAGGAGCTGCCAAAATGCCCTGCAAAAACGCAGTGGCAAAACCAGCCCTGGACTTAGAGTAAAGTGGCAGGTGATAATGCCTAGAGAAAGTATGCACAGAACTCCAAGTAGCTGCCTCCAAAATATCCTTGGTTGCCACTCCCCTCAAAAAAGCTGTTGAAGTGGCAGTAGCCCTAGTGGAATGAGGCCTAATCCCAGCTGGAACCTCCTTGCCATGATGGGAATAACAGAAAGCAATGCAAAACCCAATCCACTTAGAAATAGTTTGTTTTGACACAGGCTTGCCCTGAGAACTCAAAGCAAAAGAAACAAACAACTGCTGAGACTGCCTGAACCCTTTAGTTCTGTCCAAATAATAACGCAACTGCCTGTGTACATCCAAAGTGTGCAAAATCTTTTTCCCCCTTATTTTGGGGATTTGCATAAAAAGTAGGCAAATGAATAGTCTGGTTTAAAGCCACACTAGAAACCACCTTAGGCATAAAGGAAGGATTAGTACGTAATGATACCCTATCCTTATGGAAAATCAAGAAAGGCTCAACTGCCATAAGGGCCTGTAATTCAGAAACCCTTCTTGCAGAGGTAATGGCCAACAAAAAAGCAGTCTTCCATGATAAATATTTCAACTCAGCAGTAGCTGCAGGCTCAAAAGGTTGTAGAGTGAGTTTCTCCAACACAAAATTGAGATCCCAAGCAGGAGTAGGAGCTCTTCGTGGGGTCTTATATTCTTTGCCCCTCTAAGAAATTGCTTGAACAAAGGATGAGAAAACAATGGCGGGTCGCAATCATAGTGAGCTGAAATTGCTGCAGCATGAACTTTAATAGAAGAGAAAGACAAACCTTTGTCTAGTAACTCAGTAAGATATTGAAGAGCCACACACAAATTAGGCTCAGAAACATCAAAATCTTTGCTGCACTCCAAAATAAAAATCTCTTCCATTTATCAGCGTACACTTTCCTTGTACTAGGCCTTCTAGCTTCCAAAATAACATTCAAAACTTGCTGAGGAAGTGGAGGCCCATTATGGTTCAAAACAGAATATGCCAGGCTGTTAGGTGCAGAGAGTGAAGCTTGACATTGAGCAAATGGCTGTCCTCCTGTGACAACAGGTGTGGAATCGAAGGCAAAGGCCATGGAGGCTTCCATACTAGACTTCTTAGTAATGGGTACCAGTGCTGTCGAGGCCAATCTGGAGCTATTAAAATCATCCTTGGCTAGTCCTGTCTGACCTTCAGAAGTACCTTTGGGAGGAGAGGCAGAGGTGGAAAGGCATACACATGAAGATTGCTCCAATTGAAAGAAAGAGCATCCACTCTCCAAGCTGTGGGATGAAACCTTTTGTGCAAAACTTTGGCAGCTGATGGTTTAGTGGAGAAGCGAACAGATCTATGTCTGGAGTTCCCCATGACACTGTCAATTTCTGAAATACATGAGGATCCAATTTCCACTCGTGGGGATCCATAATTGTCTGCTCAACACATCTGCTAAGGAGTTCTGTGCTCCTGGCAGAAACCTTGCCTGAAGATTGAGCTGTAAACTGAGAGCAGTCTCCCACAAAATCATTGCTTGCCTGCATAGAGGATAAGAATGCGTTCCCCCTTGCTTGTTGATGTACCACATGACAGTTGTGTTGTCTGTTAGAATCAACACCTGTCCTGGAAGAAGGAATTCCTTGAAAGCTATTAATGCAAACTGGACTGCTAACATCTCCTTCATGTTGATATGTAGATGTCGTAGTCTGACAGGCCACTTGTTTTGTATCCACTTTCCATTTAGATGAGCTCCCCAAGCTTTGTCTGAGGCATCTGTCGTTAAAATCTGACTTGCCTCTGGCCGGGTCACAGAGAGTCCCTTGTTTAGGTGACATTCCTGAGCCCACCACAAAAATTCCTTCTGAATGCAAGGTATTATTTGAATGACAGTGTCCAGATCCTGGCAGTGCTGTGTCCATACATTTTTGAGATACCATTGTAGCTTCCTCATATGCAGTTTGGCATTGGGAAGCACCAGAATACAAGATGCCATGAACCCTAAGGCTTGAAGGACTGTCCTTGCAGTCAGCCCGGACTGATGAGATAGTTGATGGAAGTAAAGGGATAGACTCTTTTGTTTGTCCTGGGTTAAAAAGGCCATCTGGGCTGCTGTATTCAGTCTCACACCCAGAAAGCACATGTCTTGAGAGGGTACTAGACTGGACTTTATTTCGTTCACAGAATACCCTAGGCATCTTAGCACTGCTATCACATATTCCAAATGACGAAGAAGCTCTTCCCTTCCTTGAGCCAGAATTAGGCAGTCGTCCAAATAAGGATAGATCTGTATTCCTTTTAGTCTGAAGAAGGCTATCACTGGAGCCAGAACTTTCATGAACACTCTGGGCGCAGTAGATAAACCAAAGGGCAATGCAGAGAACTGATAGTGAGAAGTCCCAGCTCGAAAACGCAGATACTTTCTGCAACTGAGTCTGATAGGAACATGAAGGTAAGCCTCCTAGAGATCTAAAGTTACCATCCAATGATCTTTGCCCAGCAGAGGTAAAAGCTGCTGCAACGTCAACATTTTGAACTTGGGAATGTCCAGATAAGTGTTGAGGATAGATAAATCCAAAATTGGTCTCCACATGTTCCCCTTCTTTGGTACTAGGAACAGGTGAGAATAAAATCCTAGGCCCACTTCTGGCAGAGGGACCGGCTGTATGGCCCCTAGTTGGAGCAACAGAGAAACCTGTTTGTGAGCCTCTATTCTTTGTTGAGGAGGAACGTCTGGCATGCCTTTGAAAGGAGGCAAGGTATGGAAATAAAACCTGTAGCCGTGGTGTATGATATCCAATACCCATCTGTCCTGGGTAATTAAACTCCAATTTTCTTTGAAAAGTGCCAACCTTCCTCCCAAAGGTGCTGCCAGACGAGCAGGCTCTGGCAGCTGAAAAGGTAGGTCATTGGGTCTGCTTACGAAAGGACTGACCCCTGCCCTCACCTGAAGCCTGTGCAGGAGAACTCCCTGTTCTAGGCCTGAAAGAGCCCTGAGCTCTGCCCTTACCACGTCTAGATCTACCCCTAGACTGGGAATCATAAGAAGGATACGTCCACCCCTTAGTAGGCCAATTTCTACTAAACTTTGGAGGCTGGACCTGCACAAAATCTTCAACAGTCTGCATAGACTTAGCCTTGTCTTCCATTTTCTTTAAGACTGTCTCAACAGGAGGACCAAACAACACGTCAGATTGTAAAGGAGCATCTAAAATCCTTGTTTTAACATGTTCAGACAAATTCTGATCCCTCAGCCAGGCGTGCCTGCGAAGAACAGTCCCAGTGGCAGCCACCCTAGACGAGGCCTGTACAGCATCAAAACCACATTGCAAAGAATGCTTACCCACCTGTTCAGAAACATGTACTAAATCTTGCAACTCTTTACAATCAATACCTACTGCCAGAGCATCAACCTTAGACTTCAATTGTGAAAGGAGATAGTTTTGGTATTTCAACATGTGAAACTGGCAATTCAGAGCCCTCATAGCAAGAGTGGAAGAAGTATAAACTTTCTTTCCCCATCTATCCAAGGCCCTAGCCTCCTTGTCTGTAGGAACCAGATTCTTAACAACAGAAGCCTTAACACCCTTAGGCCCCTGGCTAACAGTTTCTGGGTCTGCCCTAGGACTCTTAAAAAGATACTTGTGAACTTCAGGCACCCTGTAATACCTATCCGGCTTAACAGGAGCAGGAGGCAAAGAATCAGGATTAAGAGAAGCCTCTGTAAAAACATCCTCCACTACATCCAAAACAGGAGGTATAGCCAAAGGCCTATGCTGGGGTAAAAACAGAAATTCCCTAAGCCGTTTCCTGGAATCAGAGAAGTCCTGACCCTCCCACTTAAAATGCTCCCTCATGGAATGAAGGGTTTCAGAAAAAGAAAAATCCTCAGGAGGAGTAGCAGAAGGAGTAGAATCATCCACATCAGAATCAGAATAAGGAGAGTACTCCTGCAAGTCTTCAGCCGAAGACTCTGAAACATACGGAGCTTGCTCAAAACCCCCAGCTCAGGCTCCACCCTAGGTCTCTTAGCAGGAGGGGGCATAGAACCCCTAATCAAAGTAATCAAATCTTCTGCCATTTTAAGCATATGCTTCTTGGGCATAGTACCTGAAGAGCTAGGGGTAACACTAACTGAAGCTAAACCTGGCCTGCCCCTGGGAGAAGCCTTAGAAACAGAAGGAGAGGGCCTAGCCACCTTAGGAAGGGAGGGGAGTATAGTAACCTGAGAAGCCCCCTCAGCCAGACTTGCCTCCTGAGAGGCCACATCTTGCAATAATAAGGTCGCACTCTGGGAACACAAAGAAATCTCCGGTGGAGCCACCGGCTCCACCGACACCTCTAAAGAACCGGCGTCCGGTACAGATGGCTCTTCTAGCCTAGGCTTAACTGTCTTGTCCTTGCGCTTCTTCGAGGAAGCGGGCGTCGGAGCATCCGACGGCATTTTATAATTGCACCGCTTCCCAAAGACTAACCTTGCACAATCCAACCTTCTCTTTATAGTGCGTTTATTAAATCTAGCACAAGAGCGACAGCCAACAACGTCGTGCTCAGGCCCTAAGCAAGGAATACACAAAGTATGATAATCTCTATGCGGTATCTGTTTCCCACAAGAAACGCAATTATTAACTTTCTGACATCCGGTAAATGACTGAGGCAAGAAAAAACTAAAATATTCCCCAACGGGGTACTTAGCCAACTTTGAACTCGGTCTGAAACTTCTAAATCGAAAAATCTCAGAACGCCAACCGGCACTTGCAATGCTGCTTCTGCATCGGACCATGCGGCAAAAAAGACTGAGGATATGACGCCGGTCATGCGCATTTATACCCTGACGTCCTGACGTCAGTTAAATGCGCCCTGACCGACGTCAGCCTTATACTTTGATATTCGGGCCGACCGTGGACAACGGACTACCCAAGTGTAAGGACTGCAGCAATGTGAGATGAAGAACATCAACCCTATCCCTGTGGAAAATCAGGTAATAATGCCCACCATTAGAGCTTGCAGCTCAGAGGCTCAAAGCAATTACCAAAACTGTTTTCCATGTTAAGAACTTCAGATCAGCCTGAGTGGCAGTTTCAAAAGACAGTAAATTTCTCTAAAATATATTTGAGATATGTTTAAAATATGCAATAATGTTTAATATGATGTTATTTAGATTGTCTAGGAAGTTAAAGTCCTATTCTTTTTTTTGGTAACAATGATCATTTCTCTTTCCTTGGTCTTACATTTTCTTTTCTTGGTTTTAAAATATGTAATAATATATAATATGATGTCATTTAGATTGTCTAGAACTTTTAAGTCCTATTCTTTTTTGGTAGCAATATTCATTGTCTACGTCCTACCAGTCTGTAATCTGTTATTAGTGCTCATGATGTATCTCTTATGTCTATATGTGGAGCTTTTCTCCCCGGGCCTCTGCTGAAAATGGAAATATATCCAGTTAGACTAGCCCGGTTAACAAATGTAAAATAAATAAATAAATAAATTGAGATCCCATGAAGGAGGAATTTGCTTGCAAGGGGGTTTCATATGCAATACTCCTTTCATGAAATGTTTTCCCAAAAGAGAAGAAAAAGGCAGATCCATTGACACACCAGCAGAGATGGTTGCTACAAGCACCTTAGCAGATGCATATGATATGAAGTAGCTCACATAAATATTCCAAGACCAGCTGGATGTTAACCTCAAGGTATCCTCTATTCCCATTAAGGTATCACTTATAAAACCTCATCCATTTGTAAACATAAGATTTTCTAGTAGGCAGGTTTCCTGGCCTCCTTTAACACCTGCTACAAATTTTCAAGAAACAAGTGCCTTAATGGAATCAAGATTGAATCATCCAGCTGTCAGCTGTAGATGGTCCAAAATGGGGTGCACCAGTTGCCCCTGAGACTGTGTGAGCAAATACAAAATCACAGTATGAGGAAGTCTCTGGTAACTGCCCTTGGCCAATACCAGAAGGGAGAACCAAGGTTGCCTGGGCTAAAACGGGGTCAGCACAATGATCTTTGGAATTTTTTACTGAATTTTCAGAAGTACCTTATGAATCAGTGGAAAGGGTGACACACATACAGTGATATTTCTGTTAAAAGTAATAAGAATGCGTCTATCCCTCAAGCACAGCTGCAAGGATGTCTGGTGTATCGGTCTCAGTAATAAAGGAGCTTCACGTCCTTCCATTGACACCGGTGAGGGATGGCCACTAGAAACTAACATGGACACACAGTATTTTCAGAGCTGCATCAAGCACAGTTTCCCTTAGGAACACACAGGGAGCACACTCCAGACCTGGGGCTGGACTATTTCTCTCTAGGCCCCAAACAAGACTCCACTGACCACTTTGGAGCTCTGTGTCCCTGTTCCAAGTAGCTGACCACACACTTTGATATTTGACACACACACACACTCCCAAGCCTTTGCTGTTTACATTAGTAAATTTTGCTTTTACTTTCAGTATAGTCTGTTGACTAATCACAACTCTCTCTAAAACTGCCAGACAGCCCTGTTTATGTGCCTGCAGTAAAAATTAAAGTATTCCAGAGCTACTTCAATTAAGCCTTTATTAGATACTGATATTTTAAGCTCAGTACTCATCTTTAACCTGATACATTTTTTCAGGTCTTCACCCTGTGGGGCTGAACCCGCTCCATTCACCATGCTCACTCCACTCCCCTCCCTGCCCATGCTCCCCCATAACATCAACCTTATACCTAGCCTGACCCCTCCTATATTTCTCTTCCACCTGTCCCATAACACCCCTAATTATTCCCCTATTATACCTCCTCATTATTGTACTCTACCTCCCCACCCATTTCTAAATAAGCCTATATAGTACTCCATCCTCTAAACTACTTCTATCCTGCTCATATTCTTTATCACACTGCACTCAACCACCATCATGTCCATCACAACTATTACTTTGATCTTGCTTCTCTCACTTACAGTCTCTCTCCTAACAATAATCACAACTTTCCAGGCACCCAACATACCTCCTGCACATACCTGTACAGCCAGCACCCATAATCCACAATTATCAAGTTACTCAGATATCCACTCTAGCTTATTCACAGCTAATACCTCTGTACTATGCAAAGCGAAAATTCTACCTCTCCAAAGACACTCCCTTTATCATACCACCAGCAGCAACTACACAATTTGTAGGATAAAACTGAGAAGTATAACCTACACAATTTGCCAAAGCACTACTTCCCAGTGTGGTGATGTATAACCAACCCATGCCCAGTCCCCTCAGCTCCAGAAAACCTAGTAAATCTCCTATGCTATCAACCATAAACCTCCAAAGCCTTAGAAACAAGATACCTGAACTCCATGTGTGGATTTCTACGTACAGCCCAGATATTATAGCAGCTACCAAAACCTGGTTGAAATCATATATAAAAGACACTGAATTTCTCCCCCCAAGCTACTCATGCCTGAGAGTTGATCGACCCAACAAGAGAGGAGGAGGAGTAGCAATACTCTTCCTTAGCAATTGCACATTAATTCCCTACTCAAACCAACACCCAGCTTCTCCCCAACTGAAGTACTAATCTCTATATTAAAACTTAACCATAAAAACATTTTCATAATTGCTCTTTATATTCCTCCAGGAAACAACATACCAATATTAGAAAACATACTTGCCTGGACTTCTCAAAATATAGCTATGGTGTCAATGAAGCAGGAATTGAAGAGGGTAGCAAGCTCAATGGGGTGTTTTTGTGGGTCAGGGGATGGATTGCTTTGATTGGGTGTGATAGCTGGCTGATGGAGGACCAGAATTTTTTTGGGATTATTTTTATGTTGGCTTTGTAGGTGGAAGTACTGGTCTTTTTTATCAGTGGTTATCAGACATTTTGCCTGGATATGGAGTTGCTTGTAATGTAGTAGAGTTGAGGGGGCTTTGTTTTTCAGCCATGATTTCCAGATTTTATCCTTTGTGGACATTATTTCTTTGGTGGATTTTGAAAGCCAGCATGCATGGTTGTTTTATTCATTTTTGGCGGGTGGGTGCTTTCCTATTTAGGATGTCCAGAAATGTTGAGTTAAATAATTCAACAGCCTCATTAAGTGGTAGGGATTTGAGGGTTTCCAGTTTACTTTAGCTAAGGTTTCATTAAGTATGGATGATTAGAACTTAGTAAAATTTCTGGTCGATTTGTATTGGTATTGGCCTGTGATTGGAGTAGTTTTGCGTATGATATATGTTGGGTGGTGGTCACTAATGGTATTAGGTAGTATGCCTGCACTGATGACATTGAAGGGGTGGGACACTAATATCCAGTCTATTGTGGAACCCCAGTTGCAATTTTTGTGAAGTCTGGTGATGTCTTCAATTAGTTGGGAGAAGTTGTAAAGATTTATGTTTTTGAGGGGTTGTTATGGCCTATATCTAGCCAATCGATATTTACATCACCTAGAAACTTAACCATCTTTCCTACAGTTAACAGCACCACCACCAAGAGAGCTGATGACCAAATCATCTCAGAAAACAAGTCTACTCTTAAACCTAACCTAAAATTCTCCCCCATACCCACCAGCACAATAAAAAAATGTTTACGTAAGTTAAAACCCTGTACTCTGGCCCCTGACAATCTACCCTCACACTTCCTACAGATAGCAGCAAACTCTATAGCTTATACCATCAGCATAGTCATTAACAGATCAATTAAAGAATCCCTTGTCCCAGACATCTAGAAAAAAGCATTCATTCTCCCCTTACACAAAGACCCACAACAATTCTCTCACCCCTTTCTAAAATACTGTAAAAATGCATCCATGCCCAACTCCTTAACCACCTGCATGAAAATCAAATTTTATCACCCACTCAGCATGGTTTCTGACCAGGACACAGCACCACTACCACTCTCCTATCCTTCCTTGATACAGTTAACTGGGCACAGGATTCTGGTAAAATATTTGCTTCATTTTTCCTTGACCTCTCCAAAGCTTTTGCTACCATTTCCCACACTATCCCCCTCTCTAAACTATCCACCCTCCACATTTATCCCCCTACCCTACAGTGGTTCAACAGCTATCTCTCCAATAGGCAGCAATCCACCAAATGGCAACAATCTTACTCTCCCTTCCTCAATACTTCCACAGAGGTTCCCCAAGGCTCCATACTTGGTCCTCTCTTATTTAGCATCTTTATTAACAACTTTCACACCACTCTCCCACAATGCTCAGAAATTCAGTATGTTGATGACTCTACAATAATATGCACTGCAAATTCCAGCTTTGAACTCCAGCAAATTACTCAGAATTCCCTCACCTCTATTGAATCTTGGATGCTTAATAATCATCTTGCCCGAAATCCAAAAAATCTAAACTAGTAATTTTCACTCCTAGGAAAACCACTCCATTTGATAAAAAAACTCTTCACTATACAAGCCCAAGACAATACCACTATAGAAGTTGTCCCATTCACTAAATTACTAGGCATTATTATAGATGAAAACCTTAACTTTGACTTACACATAAACAGTAACATCAAAAAACACACCAAAAGCTTGGTATGCTCTACAAACACCAACACTTTCTTAGCCTCTCTACTAGACAAACCCTTGCAACTACCTTTTTATTACCCTCTCTCCTTTATGGTGCGCTAATATCCAAAATTGTACAAAATCCAAACTTGCTATTTGTTACAACAGAATAGCTAAATTTGCCACCAAGGCCAAATTATCATCCCACCACTGTAAGTCACTGAAACAATTTGGGTGGCTAGAACTCCCCCACCATCTCTCATTCACCCAACTAACTACTATGCACAAAATAATCTACAGACCCACAGACTGTCCTGCTCTCAACTGTACTTGCCAAATACCATCCCAGCATGCATCTAAGATCTGAAAATCATCTACTTCTAAAAGTAGATAAGCCCACCTTACCTGCTGGTCAACTCCTCTATGCCTTCACCGTTGCCAAACTATGGAACTCACTTCCACCTTCTATAGGAAACACAGGCAGCACCACCTTCAAACAAATACTGAAAAATCATCTAAACTCTTCCTGGCTATGTTCCTGCTCTATAACCTAACCTCTTCACTCTTCTTATATGATTTCTAAGCTCCTGTGCCTTTTGCTACTAGTGACTGATGACACTTTCTCCATATTTATTTTTATCATCACTTGTTGATATGTTGATACTGATACAATAATACTGATTAATATTCTCTGTTTATACCACCCTGATTGAATTCATTTAATTATGCTTTAATGTATATTTTCTGTATATATTACTGTAATCAAACAAACTAGATTCCTGCTTTTATGTATATATTCTGTATATGTTACTTATTTACTATCTGTAACACTGTTTCTTCTTCTATACTAATTAATAAAAATAGTAAAATGAAAAAAAGGCTTCCACCACTATGAAAAGTTCACTGAGAAATTCTGTTAAAATGTAGGCTTTAATAAAATGAAGAAATAAAAAGCACAAATTGTGCTGTTCAAGTTGCAGGTCAAACAGGATAAACCGCTTTCAGTTAAAAAACCTTCTTCAGATCCTAGTGTGTAGACGTGACTTACTGCTGTTAAATAAAGATCCTTAATTACTCAATCAATCACATTCAGCAATCAGATGCATGCCTTCCTTAAGCCTCAATTTCATTTCTTAATTAGGCTTCTGTCTCTCAAAAATAGGTTTAATAGGAACTACTCTGTTGAGCCCTGGAAATAAATTAGCTCTGAGGTTCATGATCCATTTGCTTTCTTCCTTTTTCAGTTTTGTTGACAATGTCTCCTCCACGGAGGTTAGTAGTCACATTCAAGATAACCATAAAGCTAAATGAATGCCCTGGATTTTCAGACATGTCCATATAGGGCATTGGTTTCCACTTTATTCTTGATCTCTAACAGATGGCGAAGTATCCGTTCCTTAAACTTTCTGTTGGTCTTTCCTACATAATAGGCTTGGCACAAATTACAAGTGCCAACGTATATAACATTCTTGGTGTTGCAGTTAGCAAAACCAGAGAACTTATAGCATTTGTTAGTTACCGGGTGAACAAAACTGTTGGAACATTTAATGTGACTGGAAGCTTTGCAAAAGCCACATTTCCAAGTTCCTAACCTATTTCTTCCTTCTGTACTCTGCTTGTTAGGTATTCCATCATAGTTGCACAGTAAATCCTTTAAGTTCTTCTTGTTTTTATAACCAAACTTAGGTGTTTCCCCTACAATTCTCTTAATTTTACTGTCAGCAGTTAAGACTGGCCAACATTTCTTGATGGTTTCACGGATATCAAAGGAGTCAGTGCTGTAGGTCATCATGCATCTGAGACTGTTGCTGTTCGGTTTGGTTGTCTGTACTAATTGTTTATTTTTTTTTTTTTGCATCTCGTTGGAGCTTTTCTCCCTGGGCCTCCACTGAAAATGGGCTCTTTTAGGCCCAGTGGGCTTTCCCGGTAAACAAATGCAATAAATAAATCTCCTGGTATGCTTTATGCTCATATGACCTGCAGAAGGAATGTCATGGGCTATAGCTAGAAGTGGCAGACAGTAGTCTCTGGGCAGTACCAACTGCTGTATTACCTCACCCTCTGGCCCTTCCTCAGGGTTCCAGTCACTATACAGTAAACCTTTGTTTCAGTACACAGACTCCCCTATTCCTTGAGAATCAGGTGCCTCCCTAGGTCCCTCCCTCAAGTCTCTTAGTGTAGGGTCCAAGAGCTGAGCCTGTCTCAACTCTACCTTTGTGACCCTTCCCAGCTCCCTTTCCACAAGAAGCCTGGTATCTTCTGACAATGGTAACTCACTGTCAGCCTGGGTACTACCACTCAATTCTGTCCTTTCAGTCACCCTGTACATGGGAACATCAGTACCTACCAGCAGGTCTGGCTTCACTTTCAGACTCACTGCTACAAGGTAGCTTCTTCCCTGAAATAGCAAAATCACCAGCCCAAGCTTCAGGTGTAGGGTTTGTCCAGGTCTCTCCCAGGCTACCAGATCCACATGCCTGTCTCCAAACCTGACTGCATGTAACTGCACACACACAAGATACTGCATTATCAAAATCATTCTCTATCAAGACATATGCAGGGATATCTTCAAACACACCTACCTGCTTGCTTCCTTTTTCACCCTCCCAAACAAGGTGAACCCTGGCCAAAGTATCTGGAATGGGGTCCTTCCTAAAGCTCTGACTGGAGTGGACTGACCAAGCAAGTACTGCTCCTCTTTAACTACTGCAGGCTTCACAATGGTTATGTCAGAGGCTGTCTCTCTCTCAGCAGTGGCCTGTCCACTAATATGGGATACAAACTCTAGTGATAGTTTGGTATCCCTGTTGTCTACAGACAACTTACAACTGGCATGCTATTCCCACTTGCTGGCAGCCTCACCTTGATTCAGTGGATGTTTGTATGGTAAATGGCCCCTCTGGGTACATTTAAAACATCTAACCCTTGATCCTGGCTGTGTACCTGAACTAGTGGCTTCCCCTGTAACTGGTGGACTCTGTTAGGGTAGTTTAAGCTACCCACCATGGGTTCCCTTATATCTATGTGCAGCACTAGGTATCCCCTTCTTGTTAAGTGGTGCCCGGCTTGCTAAATAGAGATTTCATTTTCTCCTCAGCTCATCTGCAGAGAGACACTCCTGGTCTGCCAACCAGATTCTCATGTCCTCAAGCAAAGTGCTAAGGGCTTGTTCCCTCATCAAAAAGTCTGCTAGCCTTTCAAAAGTGGTGACCCGACACTCAGCCCTCAGCTATACACTTTTATCTGTCTTGCATCTATGCTCACAAAACTTTTTTCTGTAAGCTTTAGGTGTTAACTTAAAACACTCCAATAAACATTGTTGAACTTTATCATAGTTTATGTAATCAGTATCAGACAATTTAGAAACAGCAGTTACAGCTTTACCATGGAGTAAGGGTCAGGAACCATACCCAGAGCCCCTGGACAACATTATGCTGTTTACATACTCTTTCAAATATATCAATAAAACTATCAAAATGATGACCCTCTGTAAACTGTGGAAGAAATTTACTGACCTTTATTGCTTCTGGGGTTTGATTATTCCCTTACACATTACCCTGATGAAGAGTCAGCATCTCTCTCTCATGTTGATGCTGCTTCTGATTTTCTTCTGCCTCCAAATGCTGCAGTCTCTCATTTTCTTTGACCTCCAAATCCCAGTCTCTCATTTTCTTCAACCTCCAAATGCCGCAGCTCTCTGCTGATTCTAATTCCATGCCTGCCACAGTCTCTCCACTGATTCTAATTCCAAATGTTTGGCCTCCAGTTCAAGTCTCTAACTCCAGATGGGTTTTTAAGTCCTCTGATGAAAAGGTGACCTGTCCTGTTTCTGAAGGCTGTAAATCCTCATCACCAGACTAGTTATCTTTCTAGTTGCTGGTCCATGCTGCAGCTGCATTTAAGGCTAAAATCATTTCCTCCTTAGTCAGTTTGGCACACAGCAATCCTTTGGCTTTGCACACCTTGGCCAACTGGTTCTTTGTCAACTTGCCATAATCGTCTGCTGACATCTTTGCCTACTTTCCCTGACTATATTAAACTAACAAAAAATAAATAAAACAGTTGTGAAAATAAAACTCTGTATGTTTACCTTGTGGCTGCTGACAGTACACACAACTTCAGTGACAACTGCCCACAGGCTACTGAAGTTCAATTAATATCCTACTGTTGCCAACAATATACAATGGTCACTACTCCGGGCCAATAATTAAGGAGCCTCAAACCTTACCACTGACACCAGTGAGGGACAGCCACTATGAACAAAAATGGACACACAGTATGCTCCAGACCTGAAGCTGGACTCTCTCACTGTTCAGGATCCAAACAAGACTCCAAACTGACCACTTTAGACCTCTGTGCCCCCTGTTCCAAGTAGCTGACATGCACACTTGGATATTTGATTTTCACTCACACACACACACACACACACACACACACACACACACACACACACACACACACACACACACACAGGAAAGTCTGGCACAGATTTACCAGCTGTGGCTCCTCTGCTGAGAATATGAGGTAGTTACGTTGCCACCAGTCAGCTACTCCAATGGTACCCAATTATACTGAGTAAAATTAATACAAATGGTATTGTTGACCAAACAGCATGGCTTTCATGAGCGGACATAGTGTCACCAAATAATATAAGTACTCTCAAAGGTTAAAATATTCTCTAAAATACCAGCCAAAATAAAAAGCTATATAAATATTTAATAATAAATGAAACAACCTGAAAATACTAAATATCTCTTTACAGTAAACACAAGAGTTTCAATCACAAGATAAATTAAAAATAACACAGATGGATAGATTCGCACAGATACAGAAAAAAACAGTACTTAACTACTCTCACTATATTCTGATCTAAAGAATTGCTATTCTTTGATTACTTACTCAAACAAGGCAAGAAGTCTGTTGAGTTGCTTACTACAGCAAGGTAAGATGAGGTGTGAAGTTCTGCAAAATATCTCTGAGAAATCTTTCCTGTCAGGTTCTAAAGAACAAAGTGCTTTTGTGAGAGTTCTGTCACATCTCTCATTAATATCTAAAGAATCATGTAAGTGCTGGTTATAGAATGACATCACATCTGATCACTTGAATGGTACAATACACACCCAGAGCTTTGCCAAGATCTGTTTCAGTATCTGAAAGATAAAACAATTTCAGAAATGCCCACCCTTCCAGGGTAGCAATTAGTTCACTCCTAAGGACAATACAAGATTCCTAGACCTTGTTTTCTTAGACATTTTTGTTTCTGGCTACAATCAGACCTGTAAGATAAAATTTTTGTGGCCTAAACCAAGACATTTAATTTTCAACCTATTTTTTTGAAAATTAGCTGGACCGAGATTAACCTCTTCCCCTCCTGAATTAACTGTTAAAACGCATACATAATAATAATGACTGACATGCATGTTTATCTCTTTTCTATTCAGCAGGACCCATTGTTGCATTTGTAATGCAAGCATCTGTACAAATCAGTGTGATAGTCAAATGACAAAATTCACTACAAAACTCCAGCTAGCTATGCTTGCATATGTTACACATGCACTACCCTACTCTCCCTGGCACAGATGGTACTACCTTATATCATCACATATGGAACAGAATTTCTCCAAGTGTCTATTTTGAAATGAGGCAAACAGATCTATTTAAAGTGTTGCCCCATATCTGGACTAGATCCTGGAACACCACTGCTTTGACTTGTATGGGTCTGCCCAGGCTCTGCTCAATCTGCTTGCTACAATGTTTTGTTCTGATAGGATGCATGAAGAGTTAGATAATGCTGTAAAGCCAGTTCCCAGGCCATCAGTGCCAACTAGCACTAAGGATATGACCTTGACCCCCCCCCCTCCCGAATTTGTTGAAATACCACATTTATGTGGTGTGGTCCGTAACCACCAGATGAGGACTGTGAGTCCATAGGTGGTGAAAGACTTTCAAGATGTGGAACACTGCCACCATTTCTTTGATATCTACTTACTTCCATGCATCCTTGGGACCTCAAGTAGTATTCACTTGCACTCCTATTGACACAGTTCTCCAAGTGAAGTTGGACAAATCTGTCAGGACTGATTGCATCAGATCAGGAGAAAGAAGGTAAGCACTGGACTGATACTCAATTTGTGCTCTTCACCACTATAACACTCACCTGACGAAGGGCAGCATCAGTAATGGAGATTCTAGAGAATAGGTTCATAGGATGATACTAAGCTATTGGCCCAGAGGTCCTTACAAGCCTAGCCAAGAATTTTGCTCATGTCCCCTCAAAGTCAGCACCTGTTTCCTCTATCCAGCAGGGACACAGGTGGGATCCCAGGGGTATATTTTCTGTTTCCCATCCAGTCATCCAGGTTCCTCTTAAAGATGGCTAGAGAGGTACTCTGCTTGACATGGAGAGGGAGTCTCTTCCGCAGACGGGAAAGTCTTTGGGACACAAATTTATCCCTCCAACAAGTTATATTTAAATGTCACAGACAAGGTTAAGGCCTTGCGTGTGGGTTGCACGAGTGGAGTTTGTCTTACAGATATGCAGCAACTCCATTAAGGCTGGGTCTGAAATGGCCTTGTACGGCAGATACTGGTCACCTCTGAGCAGTCTGTATGAGACTGAGTAGAGGTGCAGGGCTTTTAGCCCATCTGTACGGGATAGGTGTTTGAGACCCTGGATTATTTGGTTAGGAACCTCTGTGGTCTGTCCAACTGCTGCATGTGCTTGGCAAGGTACATGCCAAAAGGGGCATTGTACTCAATGGGTCTAATAAGAGAGGAGTACAGGGATGTTATGACCTCCTTGTTCCTGGATGAAATACTCTTATTTAAGAGGTGAGTCATGTAGAAAGTCTTCTGTACAATGGAGGCAGCATGGTGGTCAAAAGTCAGGTTGCTATCAACCTGGGTGCCCAAGTCCCTCACAACTGACTGGATGCTTAGTACGTTATTAATGTGATAATTTGTGGGGATGACATTTTCCCCAAAGGGGATAATGATGCATTTCTTGGCATTCAGTCTGAGGCCATGCTTCTGGCACTAGTCATTAGATTGGGTAAGGCCCTCTTGGAGGATTTTCACATCACTAGGGGAATTTAAGACAGCACCCAGCTTGCAGTCATCTGCAAACTTGGTCAGCCACAGACCACTGGTTTTGGCTTGTACTTCGGAAAAGTATATCCCAAACAGTAGAGGCCCCAAGACTGATCCTTGGGGTACACTGCTTGTTACAGGTCTAGCACTAGAGGTGACTTCCTCTACTTTGACTGAGTGGGTTCTATAAGTGAGCCAGTTAGCTACCCCATCTGGTAACATACAGGTTGATGCTTAGCTAGGAGAGTTTATCTATTATGCCCGAATGGGGAATAGTGTCAAAGGCTTTGGCTAGGTCAAAGTAGGCAGTGTGCACTGTCCTCCCCTCATCCATGGCTTTGGTGACTGTTTCAAAGAAGTCAACCAAGTTTAACAGGCATGATCTCCCTTTGACAAAGCCATACTGTTTGCTGTCAAGTGTTTGGACGTTGCCATGTCCTTGTTTATAAGGTCCATGATAAGGCATTCCATGTCCTTGCAAATCAGGCTAATTAGGCTGATGGGCCTATAAAGTACAGTTGTATACACTTACCATAAATGTAGATGTTCGAGTGTATTCACTGTTACAGTCATCACACTTTGGTTATCTGCCTGCAGATAGCCCTCAGTCGGCCCAAATACGAGACTTAGTATTTCTGCATCAGATGTTGTCACTTCTTCCATGACATCAGGTTGTCAGGGGTATAAAAACAAGCAGCTGACACCATAACATCATTTTTTTTTGCCCCAAATGTCAGGAGCCCCCAAATAGGGAGCTAGTATATGGTGGGGAAAATACCACCAGTAAAAAGTAAATGCCAATACCAGTAGGAATAGCCATAGAGAGGAGAGATAGAGAGACAGAGAAGACCAGGGGGCTGGAGGGAGGGAAACCAGGACTGCAACAGTAAATACACTCGGACATCTACATTTATGGTAAGTGTACACAACTGTACTATATTCTTTGTGTTTCACTGTTGTAGTCATCACACATGGGTTGATTCTCAAAGCTGAAGAAGGGTGGAGGCAGTCAAAAAGAGTTAGGGGTGGCTAGTAGGCCTTGCAAGACTGTTGTAGCAAATCCTGCCCTGGATTTGGAAAAGATAGGCAGGTGGTAATGCTTGGTGAAGGTGTGTACAGCAACTCCAGGTAGCAGCTTCCAGTATGTCCCTTGTAGGAACTCCTTTGAGAAATGCTGTAGAGGTAGATGTAGCTCTAGTGGAATGTGTTCTGACCCCTTGAGGGGTTGGTTTTCCATGGTGCTTGTAGCAGAAATGGATGCAGTGTGCTATCCATTTGGAAATGGTTTGTTTTGAAATGGCCTTTCCCTCTGCCACTGTTGCAAAGCTGACTAGCGGCTGGTCAGATTTTCGGAAAGGCTTAGTCCTATCAAGGTAGAACCTGTGCTGTCTGTGCATGTCCAAAGAGTGCAGGATCCTTTCTCCTTTATTTTAAGGATTAAGGAAGAATGTTGGCAAATGGATGGATTGGTTGAGAGCCACACTGGACACCACTTTAGGCATAAAGGAAGGGTTAGTTCTGAGGGAAAAGAAAAATACAATTAGCAAGCTTCACAAAGACAAAAATACATATAGTTTCTTCACCACTTTATTTGGTACCTCGGCCTTTTGCCTTTAAAGACAAATTGAATGGGAGTTTGAGCAATTTTGCAGGGAAAGGAAGGAGTATAATTTAACTAAAGGTGAGTGGAAGAAACTGCAGGACATGCGGTTAAAATTGGATAAATTGGTCTTTCCCCAAGCAGATAAAGGGGGAAACTGTGTTATAATGAGTAAGGAGTATGAAAAAATGGTAATGGATTTGACAGGGGTCAAAAGGGAATATGTAGAACTAGAAGGTAACCCTAAGTGTAAATTCAATGAGGAATTACTTGAAATATTAGAAAGGGGAGAAAGGCTAGGTTTCTTTACTGGTAAAGATGTTCACAAATTGTTTAAAAAAGAACCTAGGGACCCCAAATTCTATGCACTGCCCAAAATACATAAAAACTTAGTGCCCCCCGAGGAGACCTATTGTCTCAATGTTAGGTTCTTACATGGAAAATGTAGGAAAGTTTTTGGATTTCCACTTGAAAAAGTATTTAAAGTGGTAACACATATAAAGAATACCAAAGATTTATGTGATAGAGTGACTAAAATAAAGTGGAACGAGGATTATTTTGGGCTACTGTGGATATAAAATCCTTATATACTAACACTGAGACAAGGGGAGGTCTGGAAGCCATGGGAAAAGTTATGGGAGAAGGACCTCGTTGCTCCTTTCTGTGACTTCTGCTTGAATTCTGCCTAACCCACAATTATTTTAAGTGGGGGGATAAGTTCTTTTTGCAGAAAAAAAAGAATGGCAATGGGGGTGGCATTTGTCCCCCCATATGCCATAATATACATGGAGGAATTTGAAAAATAATTTGTATATCAGAACAAATACTTCATTGAAAATGTGGTATTTTTTGGTGGAGTTATCAATGATCTGATACTCATTTGCAAGGGTGACCATGGAAAAGTTGATGGATTTATGGCGGATTTGAACAGAACTAGTCATGGCTTGGAATTTGTATATGAAGTAGACTCTAAGAGAATTAAGTATCTAGATGTAGAATTGTATGTGACAGAATTAGGTCAAATACAATTCAAACCTTACAGGAAAGTCACTGCAGTTAACAATTTCTTACATGCAGGAAGCATGCATAGCCCACATTTAATTAGGACTCTACCACTGGGTGAGATGAAGCGAGTATTTCTGAATACCTCAGAGGAGAGGTTTAAACAAGATGTTCTACAGGATACTATGTTGAGATTAAGATCCAGAGGGTACTCAGAAGATATTATTTTGAATGCTAAGAAAACAATCTTGGGTGAAGAAAAGGAAAATAATAGAAGTAATAGGTTGACTAGGAGAAATTATAATAGTGATGGGAAGAGTGTCCAGGAAAGGGTAGAACAAGAAAACTTGTTTTTTGTTACAAAGTTTTCACCCTTTAGTTTAAGAGTGGAGAAAATAATAAGGAACTTTTGGTATATAATAAAGAAGGATGGTAATTTAGGGGCCCTTTTTCCTTAATATATATTTTTTTCTTATGGTAGATATCCTAATCTCAAGGAAATATTAAGTGGGGATGGCAGGTTGCATATGGAGAGGACAGAAATAAAGGGTATGTGGCCGTGTGGAAATTGCAGTGTATCTAGTAGGGTTAAAAATCTAGATGGAAAAAAGATTAATGAAAGGTTATAAAGGCAAAAGAAGGATACACATGCAATTCTCAAGGTACTGTTTATATAACAGGCTGTGGGTATGAGAGGGGAAAAATGGTACATAAGAGGAAGGTGAGGGTAAGAATCCTGGAACATCTAAAGGGTATCAGGAATAGAAATATGTTTAGTCCAGTAGCTGAGCACTTTTGGTCCACACATGGGGTTAACAACATTAGTTTGTTTTATAGTGTTTTGTCTCGCCCATTTTTTAAAGATGGTGAGGTTTTAAGGATGATTTAGAGAGGTTAGAATGTAGATGGCATTATAAATTTTAAAACTTTGCAACCTAGAGGAATGAATATTGACAGTAACCTAACTTTATAATTTGCAATTTTGAATGCATTTATTCTGTAACAATGTGTTAAAATGATGCATAGGTTAAAGTGATGTATATGTCTTTAAATAATTAATTGAGTGATTAATTATACATGAATTTTTGTATTGGATGGGGTATAAAGGAATGGAGCACTAGTATGTAATTATTCTTTGAAGGCGAAAGGCCGAGGTGCCAAATAAAGTGGTGAAGAAACTATATATATTTGCCTTTGTGAAGCTTGCTGCTTGTATTTTTCTTATTTATGGAACTGTGAATGTTTTTGCTAGTTCTGAGGGAAACCCTGTCAGCATGGAAAATAATGAAGGGTTCCACAGCATCAGTGCTTGTAACTCAGACACTCTTCTAGCTGAAGTGATGGTGAGAAGCAAAGCTGTTTTCCAAGAGAGGAATTTTAACTCTGCTGAAGCAGCAGGCTCAAAAGGGGGAAGCATGAGCTTTTCCAGTACAAAGTTAAGGTCCCAAGCTGGGGGTGGGTTCTCTTCTTGGTGGCCTTAAGTTGTTTGCCCCTGTCAGGAACTGTTTGATGAGAGGGTGAGAGCATAGAGGTGGGCTCAGTATTGTAATGAGCCGAAATGGCAGAGGCATGGATCTTAATGGAGGAGAAGGATAGGCCTCTGTGGAGTAGTTCTGCTAGGTAATCCAGGATTAGAGGCAAGAAGGGCAGTGCTGTGTCCTTTCCTTTAGAGTGAATCCAAGAACAATACCTTTTCCACTTTTCAGCATAGGATTTCCTTGTACTGCGTCTTCTGGCTTCAAGGATGACGTCCATCACCTGCGTGCTTAGGGTTGCTGGTGGGGTATTTAAGGAATAAGCCAGGCTGCAAGATTTAGGGTTTGCAATTGTGGATGTAAAATCTGTCCCTCCTGCTGAGAAAGCAGGGTTGGGGTCTGGTGTAGGTGCTAAGGTGGCACCATTGTCAGGCTGCGCAGGAGTGGGTACCAGTGATGGTGTGGCCAGTCCAGGGCAATTAGAATTGTCCTTGGCTGGTTTTGTTTTAAAGGAGTAATACTATTGAGGATAAGGGGCAGAGGGGGAAAGGCATAGATTGAGAGGTTTTCCCATTGAAAGGATAGAGCATCCATCTTCCAGGCCCTGCTGTGAGGGTTCCTGGTACAGAATTTGCTTAACTGGTGGTTGTCGGGGGAGGTAAAGAGATCCACCTCTGGGGTCCCCCATTTCTGGATCAGAAGTTAATCTACCCCATACTGACTACCTAAAACAGTAGCCTCACTTTGAATATAACATTACTTAGCATTCTTTATCTTAAATGTATATATTGTAAATAGCTTTCCAACTGTCCTCCTTCCCCTTCTGGGGAAGATTCTCTCTATTGGCAATTCTTAAACTTTGATGCTATTAACTAAATCATCTTCACTTCTCATCCTGAATAAGGATGTATACACTCCTTATCCTGAACGGTGATGTTTACACCCCACCTTCTCTAGTTCTTTTTGGTCTGTCTCATCTCGATACTTTTAAAATAATGTACTTTCCACCTACATTCACCTATCTATGCAAATTTGTGTTTAAAAATGTCATTCTATAACTACATTCTAATGAATAACTACAGTCAAATGAACAACTGTTATTTTACAATCTTGTGCAACTTATCGTCTGTCTCAACTTGTCCCAATCCTAATACAATTCTATGCATGAATATAATTTACAAATGTGTTTGCAATACATGTTGCCATTTTCTGACTGTACCCTAATATGCTTTACTATGTAATATAACGTTTTACTTATTGTCACTGTGTATTATAGATATGTAATAATACTTTATTTGCTTATTGTAACTGTTTTTGGAGCTTTTCTCCCCGGGCCTCCACTGAAAACGGGCTCCCTGAGCCCAGTGGACCTCCCCGGTCATCAAACTGGAAATAAAATAAGGTTGAAGGTGCTGGGCTCCAATTTCCACTCGTGTGGGTCTAGGATATTTCTGCTTAAATCACCTGCCAGTGAATTTTGTTTGCCTGGCAGGAATTGAGCTTGTAGATGAACTTGGTTGTCCAAGGCCATGTTCCACAGGGCCATGGCTAACCTGCACAGTGGGTAAGAATGGGTTCACCCCCTACTTGTTGATGTACCACATAACTGTGGAGTTGTCTGGTTTTATCAGCAGTTGTCCTGAAAAGAGTAGGTATCTGAAAGCTATCAGGGCATTCTGTACAGCTAGCATCTCTTTTTGATTAATGTGAAGGAGAATTTGCTTTGGGCTCCAGTTGCCCTGAATACATCTGCCCGCCATGTGAGCCCCCCATGCATAATCTGATGCATCTTTTGTTAGGGTCTTGGTGGCATGGGGTTGAGTAAAATGCAGTTCCTTGTTGTGGTTGCATGCTTCTGCCCACCAAAGGAACTCTGTCCTTAGACAAGGTATGATAGGAATGACTGTTTCCAGGTCCTGAGAATGTTGGCACCAAAGAACTTTTAATTACTATTAAAGTTTCCTCATATGCAGTCTTGCATATGGAATTAGCAGAATACATGAGACCATGAACCCTAGGATTATAGTATTTTTCTTGCAGATAGCTGAGTTCTGGTGGCCATTTCTTTGAAGTAGTCTGTCAGACAGACCTGTTTTTCTGAAGTGAGGAATGCCATCTGGGAAGTTGTGTCCAAGCTTGCTCCCAGGAATACAATCTTTTGACTGGGTACCAGCTGTGATTTCTTTTTGTTGATGTTGTACCCTGACGAAGTTATAAGTCTTTTTACAAATGTCAGGTGCTGAAGCAGCAACCCCTGACTGTCCACCTGAATCAGGCAGTCGTCAAAGTATGGGTAAATTTTGGGCATTTTTCTGCCTGCAGTATGCAATGGCTGGAGCCAGGCATTTTGTGAATACCCTGGGTGCAGTAGATAAGCCAAAGGGAAGTGCAGAGAACTGATAATGCATAGACCCTGTCCTGAAACGTAGAGATTTCCTGCATGACTCCCTTATGGGGATGTGCAAATAGGCTTCTTTTAAGTCTAGGGTGACTAACCAGGCATCCTTAGCTAACATAGGGAGAAGCTGTTGCAGGGTAAGCATCTTGAATTTTGGTACCACCAGGAAAGTTTTGAGAATCAAAAGATCCAGGAATGGGTGCCAAGAGGCCTCCTTCCTGGGTACCAGGAATAGCCTGGAGTAAAATTCTTGACCTCTCTGTTCTACTGGAACAGGCTGAATATCTCTGATATTGAGCAGGGGAAGTACTTGGTTTTGAGCCTCTGCCCACTGGTTTGGAGAAAGATCTGGAAACCCACTTGAGGGTTGGCAGCGAATGGAAATAAAATTTGTACTCCTTGGTTAAAATGTTGAGGACCCATTGGTCCCGAGTGATGGACATCCAGTTTTTGCATGAAGGGCAAGTTTTCCTCCTAGGGGCACAAGCAATTGGGCAGGGCTGGAAAGCAGAACTGAGAAATCATTGTGAGGTTTTTCCATAAGGAGGTGGCTTACCACTCCTTTGCTTAGATCTCTGCATACCCTGAGACTTTTGTTTGGATGGTTTGTTTCCCCTGGGTCTTGCTTGGGAAGGCCTGGAGAAGGGTGGAAAGGACCAGTGTTTTGAAAGGCAATGCCTACTGAATCTAGGTGGTTGCACTCATAGGAATTCTTTAACAGTTTGCATAGATTTAACCTTTTCTTCCATCTTTTTAAGAACTTCTTCTGCTTTGGTGCCAAACAAACGGTCCTTATTTAAAGGAGCATCTAGTAATTCAGATTTGACATGATCTGGGCAAGGCCTGCTCCTTCAGCCAAGCATTTCTTCTCAGTACAGAGCCAGTGACTGCTGCCCAGCAAAATGCTTCCAGGGCATAAAAGCCACACTGCAAAGTATGCTTACTAACTTGGTTTGCAGAGTGCATAAGCTCCTGCAAATCTTTATTTTCTGCACAATCTGGAAAAATTACCACTTTTTGTTTAATAAGTTCCATAATATGTTGCTGGTATTTCAGCATGTGAAACTGGCAATTCAATGCCCTGATAGCAAGAGTTGCAGAGGTATATACCTTCTTACCCCATCTGTCCAAAGCTCTGGAATCCCTGTCCAAAGGGATAGGATTTTTGGCTGTAGTAGCCTTAATACCTTTAGGTCCCTGGCAAATGATCTCTGGATCAGCAGTAGGATTCTTGAAAAGAAACATGTGAGAATCAGGTACTCTGTAGTACCCGTCTAGTTTTCTAGGGGCCGGAGGTAAAGTGTCTGGAGTAAGATTGGATTCCATGAAAATATCATCCACAACATCCGGAACAGGGGGTATACCTAAAGCCCTGTGCTGAGGTAACTCTAAAAATTCTCTGAGTCTCTTTTTTGGACTGAGGATAGTCTTGGCATTCCCAATGGAAATGCTCTCTTAAAGTATGCAAGATTTCACCAAAAGAGAAATCCTCTGGAGGGGAGGCAGAGGGAATGAATTCCTCTGCATCTGAATTCTCATAGGCAGATAAGGGCATATCTTCATAATCAGAAAAGTCTGAGTCATCAGACTCCTGATCTGTAGAACCTGAAGGGGACTGGAGTCTTTGTCTCTTAGCTGGGGAAGGGTGGCTTCCCCTAATCAGCGTAATAAGGTCTTCAGCCATTTTAAGCATTTGTTTTTATGGCATGGGTGCCTGAGCATGCACTTTGGTTGTCAGTTTTCTAGGCATAGTGCGTACTCAGGGCCTAAGAAACTCGCTAGTTTTGGTTAAAAAAATCATCGGTTTGATTCGAACATTGGTAGGACGAAAAACTCCCATCTAGGGTAGAGACATCTGCTGGTTCCATAGTCGAAGAAGCATCTTGCGGCATACCAGACTCTGAATGGGTCTCAGCAGAGGCCTCGAATCCACAGAAGTGGGCATCAGGTGCAGCAAAGGCGCCTCACTGAGTAACGGTGGACTGGCAACTAGCTTAATGGAAGTGTCGTTGGCAGTTTTGGACCTATGCGGTCTGTCTTGATATTTACGTTTTTTTGGAAGATCGGTAGTCGAATGGCTTACCGAAGCCATTTTGGAATATGGAGATCGAGAGAGAAAGAATTTAGCGACAAAAATAGCCCAATGATGAATGGTTCAGGCATTAAACAAGGCACAAAACTGACAGTGAGGGACATCGTGGTCTGGGCCTAAACAGGTGATGCATTAAGAATGAAAATCTCTGTGAGGTATTTGCTCTCCACAGGCAAGACAATTGTTAACTTTTCTGACAACGGTTAGAGCAAGAAAAAAGAATCCCCAATGGAGTACTTAACTTTAGAAGACTTTAGGATTATTCAACTTGAAAACGAAAAATTCAGGTAGTGGCCGACCGGCACTTGTGAAGTGCTTCTGCTTTGGACTCCTCCTCAACAAGAAAGACTAATGTAATGGCGTCGGCTGCTTGTTTTTATACCCCTGACGACCTGACATCAAGGAAGAAGTGACAGCATCCGATGCAGAAATACTAAGTCTCTGGTATTCAGGCCAATTGAGGGCTACCTGCAGGCAGATAAGTGTGATGACTGCAACAGTAAAACAAGAACATCTGCCTGGTTCAGTGGACACTCCACCTTTCTATAGAGGGATGACAATGGCAGTCCTCCATTCAGCTGGGATGAAGCCAGTGATCAGGCTTTGGTTGAATAGGGTGTCTAAAACAGCTGAGAGCTCATGCCTGAGTTCATTTAGGACACAGCCAGGGATGTTATCAAGTCCCATGGAGACTGTATATTTTGCCTTTAAGAGGGCATTAAGGACCTGCTCCCTGGTGATGACGAGAGGGGGTCAGGTGCTGGGGATGTCCTGGTTTACTGATGGGGAGGGGGCAAGGGGGTGAAGTATTCACTGAACCTGTCTGCCAGCAGGTTGGATATATCTATGTCTGTGTATGTGGTGTTACTGACCACCAGTTCAGATCAGATTTGGGTGTTGCCTTTGAGTCTGTGGAAATATTTGAAGAAGGCCTTGTGGCTGTCCTTGGTGGATATGGCCAATTTCGACTCAAAGTTAGCCTTAGAGGATTTCACCAGTGACAATATTTGCTTGTTCAGACAAAGGAGAGACTACTTCCAACTTGGCACCTGCTCCTTCTTGGCCCTTGGCTAGCAATTTTTTCCTTCTGTTATAGAGTTTGTTTATTGCTGCTGTCCACCAGACAGGTTTACTCCTCCTTGAGGAAGATGATTTGGTCCTATCAGGTATTGCTGGGTCCATACAGCTATGTAGGTGCTCATATAGTTTTTTGGTGTAGGCTTGGACATTAGTGCTAGTTCCAACTGAAGGGGCAGTGGCTGTGAAGCTGCTTATACCTGCTCTGAAGAGACTGTAATCAGCTTTGGAAAAGTTTTTTTGTTTGACCCTGACAAGGGGGGGGGGGGGTCAGGGGAGATGGTGACTTCAAAAGTGATCGCTTTATAGTCCGATCTTACCAAGGAAGATGACACTGTAGGAGTGCTACAGTGGCTACTCATGTTGGTTAGGACCAGGTCCAGGATATTTTCACCTCTCATAGGGATATTGACCAGCCGATCCAATGCATTGGCATTGACTAAGTCGAGTAATCTCTGGGCATTCATGTTTGGGCTAGAATAGGTCTTCCACTCTACGGTTTGGTAGTTAAAGTCACCCAGGATCAGGGTAGAGGGTTGAATCTTGATGGATTCAATTAAGTCCATATAGGTGGAGTGGGTGTCCTGAGTCATGGTTGGGGGTCTGTAGCCAGTTATAATTTAAATAGGTGGTTTGTCAACAGTTAACTGCACTTGGAGTGTCTCCAGTGCATCATACCATTTGACCAGCTTGAAGGTTTGTATGTCTTTGATAAATATTGAAACTCCACTTCCTTTGGCTTTGTAGCCCTCCCTTTGGGATCTTAAAGTATGTTAAGATGAGTAACCTGGCAAGGTTGGGGTGCTCTCTACAGCTCTGAACCAGATTTCAGTGATTGCACAAATGTTAGCATCCTCCAGGGCAAGGAATGCTTGCAATAAGTGCAGTTTCATGCTAAGACTACTAGCGTTTAGCAGCATGACCTTTAAATTTCGTTTATAAGAATTTTTCATGTTGGTAATTTTCTGCTCATGACTTTGCCTAAAAAAGGCACTATAGGGGAGGCAAAAGCCTTTGCCAGAAGCCTAAAGTCCAGGGGACAGATGAAGGCCATCTCTGGCAAAGCATTGTGGTCCATCAATCATGGTCTCCCAGGCTGTCAGGTACTGGATCCCATTGGAATAACACCAGAAACTAGGCCAATTGTTTAAGTCAATCATTTTCTGTCTGTATTGACGTATCATTCTGGGTGATGGTAGGATGCTACTTAAGGCTAGGGACATACCCACCTGGGACACATATTCAGCAAGCTCAATCATGTCTCTCTTCATATAGTCCAGAGAGGTACATCTCAAATATAGGTGCTGAGTCTAATTCTGGACATGCCACTGAACATTCCATATGTAGAGATGGGCCAGTGGTATCATGAGAATCTTAGATACCATAAGTCCTAGAATTTTTAGTAATTCTTTTGTCGAGGGAAATTTCATTCTTCCTGGAGAATTCCTGAAATGTCATCTAGTAAGACAGGACCTTATCTTTGGGAAAAAGGTCCAATCTTTTGTCAGAGTTGATAAAGTACCCCAAGAAGAAGAAGAATATTTGTGATGGTGTCAGACACGACTTCTGAATGTTCAACTTAAACCCTAGATGTAAGAGTAAGGTTGAGACCTTCTCTAGCAATTCCAAACACCTGGATACTGCCTCTACACAGATTAGCAAGTTGTCAAAGTAAGTTAAAAGGTGACTACCAAGAGTCTTAACAGTGAGCCACTACTGGCAGTTGTTAAATACTTGAGGTGCTGTGAATAGCCCAAAGCGTAATGCATACAACCAAAAATCCAACACAACAAATCCCAGATATCTCCTGAAGTAATGAACTAATGGCATTAGATGATATACATCCTTGACGTCCAGGGTCTTCATGAAGCAGGAGTTCAGCAGGAGTGGAAGCACTGTCTGCATGGTGAGCATCTTGAACTTTGGGACCTTGACTTATTCATAAAGGATAGATCCAACCCAGTCTCTATGAAACCTGTTACTGATGAAACAGTAAAAGTCTGAGTAAAAAAGCATTCATTCTCTCCACAGGAGGAACTATTTTTATGATTAGAGTCCAGCATTTTCAGGGGTATATGTGGAAATAAAGTTTGGCCTGATGGGTGAGGGAGAACTCCCTAGGACAGAGGTGAATGTTTGCTGCCGACAAGGGACAGCACCCATCCATTGCAAAACACTGATGGCAAGGCTGTCTTTTTGAAAACTATCAAGCTGGGATACCTAGAGGATACTCTTAAGAATTATGGGTGAAGAAGCTTAGGCAAAGTCAAAAGTTTGAAGGGCTGCTATCCTTGGAAGGAACTCCTCTTGTTAGGTTTGGTGGAAATCTCCTGCCATTTCTTCTAGATACTTTGTTTTTTTATACAGCTTGAACTTCTGATAGACTGACAAAGACTATCCTGCTAATTGGAGGGAAACGTGGGTATAAACTGACATCCCTTGCATCAGTTTTCCTTTGTCATCCCAGTGTTTAGGGATCTGATTCACTGCTGTGCCAAAAACACAAACAGAATCAAGTGAAGATTTCAAAAACCTTATTTTATAAATTCACGAGAAAGGTTCTGGCTGAGTAACCAAGCATACTACCCTGTCATAACCAATGTCAATGCATTTCTAACAGTGCTCGCTCCCTCCAAGTTATTTAAATCAAGTATACAAACTTAAAAAATATTAGAAACAATATATTTCCTATAGAACTTTTGCTTAACAGGTAAATGTACAACAAACTCTTCTAAATACAACCCTCAGAATAAACTTACACAAATACACTGGCAGTTAACATTTTAGAAATTACCCTGATGACCTGCTCCAACTTTGTGTTTCCCATGAGATTCTGTCTAATTGCCTAGAATTTCTGAAGAGACTGGGTTTGGAGAAGACATGGTCTTTATTAGGCAGAGAATCTTTCAGTAGAGAAGAATATAAAACTTACTTAAAAATATCCTCTAACACAGTAATCAATGGCAGGAAGATGACCATGCCAGGGACCTTGTCCTCAAAAAGGTCATTTACCCTGCTGATGCTGGGGTCACAGTCAATGATTGTGCCTAAAAGAATACATTCTTAAAGCTACTCAGTACATGGCAAAAAAGAAATAGAAGTTATGTACTCACCATAACGTTCCATCTGAGTAGGTAGATTAATTTGTCTGCAACCTGTGGGTCTTGGATCCGATATCGGATCTGAGCCGGCAACTTGTTTCAAGCTAATTGATCCGAGCTCCTCCCCTCACCCATAATCCCCTGCCAACCCTCCATGACCTCAGATCGAGTTTGCCCATCAATATATACCCAAAAAAGGGTAACCCATTACTAAAAATAGATCCGAAGAAGGCCAGGGGGAAGGAGGGGGGGGTTGCAGACAAATTAATCTACCTACTCAGATGGAACGTTATGGTGAATACATAACTTCTTAATCTGAAGTAGGGAGTTCATTTGTCAGCAACCTGTGGGACAGAGTCCCCAGCTACCTGAACCTTGGGTGGCCATCATGGAAGGATATTGTGAAGCACCGCAGAGCCAAAGGATGCTCTCCCTCTGGAAATAATGTCCAGTTTGTAGTGGCTAATAAAGGTATGAGATGAAGCCCAAGTGGCTGCTGAACAAATATCATCCAACGGAACTCTAGACTTGAAGGCCGCCGAAGTAGAGATGGCCCGGGTAGAATGTGCACAAACTCCTTCCGGTGCGGGTCTCCCAGAGACTTGATACGTCAATAGTATACATTGAGAAATCCAGTGTGATAGAGATACTTTTGAAATTGCTTTCCCCAAATTAAATTTGGCAAAGGAAACGAACAGCTGGTTGGATTGCCTATGACCAGCTGTTCTATGAGTATAAAAATGAAGCTGCCTATGGACATCTAATGAGTGCAGCTTGTACTCTCCCTTGTTCTGAAATTTAGGGAAGAACACCGGTAAATTTATGGATTGATTTATGTTGGTCTCTGATGCTATCTTGGGAAGAAAGGAAGGATTGATCTTGAGGTACACTCTATCCGGGTGAAAGATCAAATAAGGAGGCTTCTCAGAAAGAGCTTGAAGCTTCGAAACTCTTTTTGCTGAAGTGATGGCTACAAGAAATGCTGTTTTCCAAGACAAGGCTTGAAGAACTAGTGAAAGATCCCATGGAGGTACGGCTTCCTTTATAGGGGGTCTAAGTAAGAAGGTGCCTTTGAGAAAGGTTTTACACAATTTAGCCGGCATCAAAGGCCCTGTATCATGTCCCACATGGTAATGTGATATGGCTGCCAATTGAACTTTGACAGTTGAACAACTAGCGCCTTCCTGAAGGAGTTCGGTTAGGAAGTCTAATATGGATGGAAGACAAGCCGTAAAGGGATCTAGATCATGATGCTCTGCCCAGATGGAGAAATGTTTCCATTTACTGCGGTATACCTTCCTGGTGGAGGGCTTATGCACTGCCACAAGGATGGCTTTGACTGGTGCAGAGATACCGGGAGTCCTGACTAGAAGCTGTCAGTTTCAGATTGTCCAGGTTTGGGATCGGTAAGTTCGATGGATGGGAGATGAGATCCGGACTGGGATCTAGAATCCAAGGGGGATTCGCCAGGTGAGACCATAGGTAAGGGAACCAAATTTGTCGAGGCCAGAATGAGGCAATGAGGATCAACCTGCTCCCCAACCGTGAGGCTTTCTGTAAGAGTTGTAGCATCAGGGGTAGAGGAGGATAAGTATAGAGTAGACTGGGTGGCCAAGCATGCACCAGAGCGTCTCTTGGAGTTTCCCCTGGAGGGGGGGATTAGAGTGAAGAAATTGTCGCATTTGGTGTTTGATGGAGACGCAAAAAGATCGCAGCAGGGTTGCCCCCAGATTGCGAATATCTGATTCGCTACTAGTGGATTGAGAGACCACTCATATGGGGGTAAGAAGGGTGCGACTGAGTTTGTCTGCTAGGATGTTGGTCCGTCCTGGAATGTGCGTTGCAATCAGAAAGCGGTTGGTGGAGATCGCCCATTCCCACACTCTCATGGCTTTGCGGCATAAAGGGTAAGATATGGTTCCCCCCTGTTTGTTGATGTACCAGACAACTGACATATTGTCCGACTGAATTGCAATTGTTCCTATGGGGAGGAGATCCTGAAGTGCTTGCAACGCGAGCAGCACCGCTCTCATCTCCAGAATGTTGATATGCAAGGAGGTCTCTGTGTCGCCACACGTGCCTTGGACCGTCCTGCCTGAATAATGCCCCCCCACCCGAGGCGGGAGGCGTCCGTGGTCACCGTGGCGAGAGATGCAGAAGGGACAGCCCATATGGAGGTCCGAGGCTTGGAGCCACCATAACAGAGCCTTCCTGCAAGCCCTGCTGATTGCATTTGGGTGATGAAGAGGAAGGGATAGAAAGGACCATTGTACTAGAAGTGTCCATTGCAGTACCCGCATGTTCAGACGGGCGCATGGAAGGAGCATAATCGGTGCCGCCATGGAGCCTAGTGCCCTCAGGACCAATTCCGCTGGTACAGTCTCTGACTGGGGGATAGCCCATACATGGAGTTGTAGATTCCGGATTCTCTTGGAGGTTAGATAGGCCCGGAGCTCCCTGGTGTCTATTCTGGCTCCTATGAATTCTAGGACTTGCGTTGGGGCCAGAAGGGATTTGCCGGTATTTATGGTGATGCCTAATTGTGGGGCTAGGCGGAGAAAAAAGTCTCTGGCTGAACAAAGTAGATGCCTTGTTGGGGCGGTCAGGAGCCAGTCGTCTAGGTACGGGAAGACCTGTATTCCCTGGAGTCTCAGGTGGGCCGCAACCACTGCTAATACCTTGGTGAACACCCTGGGGGCTGTGGTGAGGCCAAAGGGGAGGACCCTGAACTGGTAGTGACTGGCTCCCAGCCGGAAGCGGAGGAACCTCCTGGACCGTCTGTCCATTAGAATGTGGTAGTACGCATCCTTGAGGTCTATAGAGCACATCCAATTGTTCTCCTTTAGAAGGGGGAGAATAGATTGAAGAGTGACCATTCGGAATTTCTCCTTGGTTACTGACAGGTTTAAACGGGAAAGGTCTAGGATGGGTCTCAAGTCCCCCGTCTTTTTTGGCACCAAAAAGAACCTGGAGTAGAACCTTAATCCAAGCTGGTCTTGGGGGACGGGTTGGATGGCTCTTTATCTTAGCAGCTGCTAAACTTCTGCGGCCTCCCTCTGATCGGGTGGTACATCTGGGAGGTGTTTGAATTTGGGGACATGGAGTAACGGAATTTTGTACCCTCTGGATATTATGCGAAGCACCCAGCGGTCTGTCGTGATGGACTTCCATGCCGCTAGGTGCTCCGAGAAGCGCCCCCCAACTGCCTCCAGAGTGGAGCAGCCGGGCAACCCTTCAGGGCTGCTGTGCGGGTCATTCTGAGAAAGGTTCTCTGGACCTAAAGTTTCTCGGAGCCCCTCTGCCCCTGGGGCGGCGTCCTCCCTGTCCTCCTCTGCCACGGAAGGACTGGTTGTCTGGAGCGGGTTGGGAATGTTGCGATTTCCGGAATCACATCTTCTTCTGACCCTTTTGGTTCTTCGAAAAGGACCACTGGGGAGCAGAGAAGCGGACTCCGACAGCAGAAAAAGTCTTCCCATCCTTCTTGCTCTGAACAAGTGTCTCGCGAACTCCTTTGCCAAAAAGGGCAGAACCATCAAAAGGGGCGTTCGCAAAGGACGCTTTAAAAGGCTCCGCAAAGTCACAATGACGGAGCCAGGCCTGACGTCTCATGTCTAGGCCTGCTCCACTAGCTCTAGCGGCTCCCTCGGTGGTGTGAGACAGTAGCCGCATAGAGGTATTTGAAATTGATCTCAGAGTGGCCATTCGGGTGGAGTATAATTGTTTATCATCCGCCGACATGGACTCGGGAGGGAAGGCAGCATATTCTTTGATAAGATCCCAGTGCATCCTGATGATGTGCCATATAGTTCAGAGCCCTTACCGAGAAGGTCGCTGAACTAAAAACTCGCTTCCCTAAGCGGTCCATCGAGCGGGACTCCTTGCTCGGTGGATGGACTGAGGGGCTCTCCTGAGCCAATTACCTCCTGGTGGCTGCCGCCGTCAACATGGCATCTACGGGGGGACCCTTACTCCAGTGCGAATGGTCTGAGGGGGGCTAAGTATTCTATCCGGACATTTTGGTATTGGCTCCATGGTGTCCGGATCCTTCCACGCCCTGGAGGTAATCAGGTCCACCAGGGGGTCGGCCGGAGGGGACACCCAAGAGGTAGATGGGCCTGCTTCGAATGCCTCCAGAAACACAGACTCATCGGAGGAAGACTTGGGGACAGACCACCCACCTCTGATCCTCAGCATCTCCATGATGTCTCCAAAGGAGACATCCTCAGGGGGTGATCTTGGGGAGCCTTCCCCTTCATCCAAGTCTGTGTCCTCAGTTAAAGACTCAGGGGAGTCCATGTGCCTCCTCTTGCACTTATGCTTGTGGGGCACTTCCTCGGGACATTGAAGCAGGCTGTCCCTTTGGCCGGGTGATGGAAGCCTGGCCCAGCAGAGAGGGAGTGCAGGGGGGAGCCGAGACAAGGACTGGGGGTCCGGATGCTCTCAACAGAGCCCTCTCCACAACATCGAAGGCCGAGGGAGAACCACTTCCTATAGGATCCGAAAGTTGGTTCCTGCTCGGATCCGATGACGGGATCGGAACCGGCGCCGAGACCATCTGATCCGAACGACCAGTGTGCTCTGACCTGGATGGAGCCAAAGGCACACTGAATCCCTCGGATCCAAAGCTCGGGCCACGGCTCCGAGAGGTCAGATCAGACAGACTCGAGGGCAGGGTCGGATCCGAAGTACCAAGTACTGTCGCCGCTGACCCACCCCCGGCAACGCTTCGAACCTGGATAGCGGGTTGGAGAAGGAGCAATAGGATGGAAAAAGGGTGTCGAGCTCCCCCCCTGAGAGGGGGGGAGGCAGGAGCACTCCCATCTGCTGCTGGGCCTGGATGAACCTTTGCATCATCCGGTCCAAGTCTGCATCTGACATACTGTATGTAGATCTCGAAGAGGTCATCGAGGCAGGCCTGGAATGCCACTTCGATGACCTCGGCAGAGATCGGGTCTCCTCCTCCTTGGGCCCTGGGGAGAAACAAGGGGATCAGAGCCGAGGAGGAGGAGATCTAGAAGCAGTGGAGGGAGAAGCCCGCTTAGCTGGCGGGGCCGAAACGGAGGTCTCGGCCCGCCGCTTGTGGTGCTTCTCCTTCCGTTTCTCCCTCCTGGCCTTCCTGTCCTCCGACACTTTAGCGGGAGTTTGAGTCCCGGACGGAGGAAGGGGGCAGGAATGGCAGCAACCACAGGCTGTGGAGGAGCCACGGGAGCAGCGGAGGCCAGAGCTGAGTCCGGGGGTAAAAGTCCCGCCAAGACCAGCTTCGACCTCCGCTCTTTCAGTGCCCTGTGGTTGACCGCTGCACAAATGGTACAGCCTGATGAGAGGTGTTCAACCCCAAGGCACCGAATGCACCGAGTGTGGCCATCAGCCGGAGAGAGCTTGTGGCCACACTTGGTACATTTAGAAAAAATGGCTTTTGGGGCCTCAGCCATACTTAAAGAAAAAAGGTAAGTAACTCACACACACACAGGCCCCAAAAACAAACACACCAACACACACACTCTAATGCCAGCGAAGGGAGGGAAACTACTTAAAATAACTTATTTTTATACAAAAGGGAACCTAACACTTTCACACTTAAAAGTTTTGTCAAAAATTTTTAAATTTCACAGAAAATAGACTTAACTGCCCAGAGCTCACAGGAATCCAGCTTTCCACAAGCGCGGCAAACTAGATCTGAGGTCATGGAGGGTTGGCAGGGGATTATGGGTGAGGGGAGGAGCTAGGAGCTCAGATCCATTAGCTTGAAACAAGTTGCCGGCTCGGATCTGATATCGGATCCAAGACCCACAGGTTGCTGACAAATGAACTCCCTACTTCAGATATATATGTTTGGGTTACTGAACTTGTTCAGTTTCAGAAGAAACAGACTGACTATATTGACACTTCCAAAACCTCAGATTCCAAATTTCTTACAAAATCAGGATCCTTTACAGGCTGACCTGGGATGAGAGTACCGGCAATGTTGAAAATCCGGTTCTGTACCTCATCAATGAGCTGAATAATGGATCTAGTCTTAGTCCCCATCTCAGGTGAAAGACAGTGTGACATTGTTGCCCTGCAACTTGATGGGTCTTTTGTCTCTTTTATGCATGTACTACACTAGTGAGAGAATCAGTGGGGGACAAGTATCAACTTTAGCAACAGATTCTGCACCCCTGACTTCCCCTGCACCTAAAGAGTTTGGTTCTCTCATACTTGAACCAGGCAATGGTACAGTCCCCAAAGGGCATATCTAACCACGTAACATGCACAGTTATGGTACTAACACCAAACCAGGGGACCTGGAGGTAAAAGAAAGTGAGTGGTCCGATAACCTGCATGAAGCTAGGCTACTCAGGACTGACAAGCTGTAGGTTTAGCCACATTACTTTAAGTATATGTTTTTTCTGTACAGAAGAAGTTGTTAGTGGTGGGGGCACTGCATCAGAGTCCATCATGTCACAGGACAAGAAACTAGCCTTGGTTATTTCCCTCTGGATGCATAACTTTGATACGGCTGCCCCCTCAAGTTGCTACAATTAGGGTGCCATCCATAACAATACTAGAGAATAGGAGGAATTCAAGTGCAGGGGAGAAGCTGCTTTAAAGACTGACACACACACCCATTAGTAAAAGGAAAAGTTACTCACCAGCATTCACAGGCACCTGCAATTTACCCCTCTCTACCTCTACTGCAATAAATATTTTAGGTGATTTTAGCAGCTGTTTCTTGTCTCTCTCAGCTTGGGTATTCAGAACATTGCTACACTTAAGACTACAGAGGGCATAAATTACTCACTTGTGTTTTTACTGATGTAATCTCCCCTGTGTGGGCTGCCTTCATGTTTAAGCATCCTTGAGCACCCAGTGGTACATGAGTGCATTTGTACTGCTCCCCATTCTGCAGGGTTTGGCTCATCACTAGTTTTCAGTGGTGTAGCTTCACTTTTAGTTTCTGTCCTTTAACACCCATGGCAAAACTCTGCTTCAGGCCATTTGTTTATCTTTGTTGGGCTGGGTGCGCAGAACCACTGGGTTTGAGAAGGCCCAAACTGGTTATCTACCACATAAGTAGGAGGTGTGGCCAACTTCAGTCCCTCCCACCCACAATTCCACAGTCACCCCCCAGAGCCACACATTTAACCCCACTACTCTCTTCCCACTTTTAATGACATCACAAATCTGCTTAAAAAGACAGTTACATATCAGAATCATTTCCACACATTCATCCACACTATACCATCCATCACAACAGGATAGCAATTCGGCTTTTCCCAGTTGGGGTCACCACAGTGGATCACCGGTCCGCACATTGATTGGCAGTGGAGATTTTACGGTGCTGAATTGCCAGCCCGGCACCTAATTTCACAGAAGGCACACACGTGTGCACACGCACAAACTACCTGCATGTCTTTAAAACTCACTTGACCTTGACTGCAGGGATGACAAGCAGACTTCACACAGAAGGTGCTGCAGCCGAGAATCGAACCAGAGAGTTTCTTGCTGTGAGGTGACCACTAACTGCTGCACCACAGCAGCCATCTATCCATCACAACAGGATGACATGCTTAAAACCATATTGCTCACAATCTAGTCTCATATATAGCACTCATCTAGAGCCAGCCACTTCAACCATCTCTTGTTACTGCTAGGGGTCTGAATATCTTTCCCAGCCACCTCTCAGACCTGATTTGTCCATCCCAATTCATCCATCTCTTGGAAAAACTGAAACAAAGAGTATATACTAATACAGCAAGAAAATACCAACTTAAGTCCAACTGCTATTAGGTATGCCAGTACAGCCATTTCTCTCACACACCCAGCTGGTCTTACCTTACTTTTAAGCAGTACACTAAATGCACTGTTTCTGCTATATCTTGTAAAAGGTTGCCCTGTCTTCAGTTGAGCAGCTGTCCCCTACAATTATTCACCCTTGTCACCCTCGAGACATATACTGCATTTCAATATATTTCTCTCTAAAACTAAGCAACTGTGTAGAAACATAGCAAGCAGCAACCCTGTAACCAGTCTGATAAAAACAACTCAAAGAATAAAAATATTTAACATTATGTTTGGATTACTTTCTAGAGCCTTCCCTAAACAAAACAAAAATGCAAGTTCTAGATACGTTCACTCATCAGTCATTCACATCTCATAAAAACCTCCAAGAAACACTATATACAATACATCACACAATTATGTACCTATACCTAATCTCTCTTTCTCCTCACCACACAAACACAACTATCAAATGTGCATCTCCCCAAAGAACAAATCATCCACCAACCCATACCCCCACACACCACTCACAGCAGTGCCCTCCTTTTTAATTTTGTCACCAATACACCTGCCCAATCCCTACAACCTCTTTGGCTACAAATATGTAAAAATTAACTTGAAAATAACACATTACCTCCTTATAAAAAATGCAAATTAAATGGTATTTACAATCTCTACCACTCAGTCACACATTCGAACCCCAGTGGAGACGTCCATCCAAACAGAGGCCCTACTGCATCAATATCCTCCCCAAGCTCAGCACCTTTAGCTACAAAGAAATCTGACATAATACTGCTTAATATTAATCTCAGAAGTATATGCAACAAACTCCAAGAATGTCAAACATGCCTAGCATTTTAGAACCCTGATATAACTCTAGTCAAAGAAGCCTGGCTGAAACCTCATGTAAAAGATAATGAAATACTGCCTTCAGGTTACAACATTTTCAGTCTTGACAGAACACACAAATGAGGTGGAGGAGTAGCAACTGTACACAAAAACTCTCTATAATTTAATTTTGCCCTTAACTACATTTAACAATGCAGAATACCTCATAGCACATCTCAAACTTAACAGAAAGGCCATCTGCACCACCGGCCTTTACATCCTACTAGGACAGAATAGTAACACAATAGAACAACTTCTGCACTGACTACAATGGTTCATGGGATATATTATGTAATAGGTGATCTTAAACTGGGGCCAAAAGACACAAACACACCATCAATGAATCTATCTGGTTTCGCACAAATAAAAAAAATGCAACCAGTATACATAAACACACAACTAAGGAGTCCATCTTAAGACTGGATTCTTACAAACAAACTAAATAACAGAAATTCCTGTGGCTGCCTTGCTGACAGTTTCAGTGACCATCTACCAACTTATGCTGTCAGAAACCATCCCAACATATGCAAACAGGTAGCCTACAAACAGGTACGAAATGCTTTAATTCAAGCGACTATCACCACAATCAAGCAATAGCCAGAATATCCTAAAGACTATGCCACTACATGATGATGTAACCCATTTTAATAATACTCTCCTAAACATCCTCAACAGCCACGCTCCACTGAGAACTGAGAGTGCCAGGTCAAACTTTACAGTCTGGTTAACAAAATACACCAGGAAAATTTCTTCAGAGACAAAGCATGGAAAATATGGTCCAAAAACAAAACCCAATCCAACTACCAACAGATTCTGCACCCCTGACTTCTAAAAGCAAAACCCAATCCAACTACCAATATTTCAGGTAGTTAAGAACTCGAACAAAAAACAAAACATCCTACTTCACCAACCTTCAGTCAACATACCAGAGCAATCCCAAGCTATTTTGGTCCTACATAAACAAACTGATACACCCTAGCCAAACAACTACTTCCACACCAACAACTCAGACAATATAGCCACCCAGTTCTACTCCTTTATAAACTCAATATTCTCTCTTACTAAGCAAAGCTGTCCCAGAACCCTCACTATCCCAACCTCGTCTAACAACAATACTGTATCCTTTCCAAACAGTCCCATCTAGTACCATAAAAAATTACTACAGACACGCAAGCCAACAAACTTAGCAGCACACAACCTACCAAGAGAGTACCTAAAACTTGTTTCTGATGTACCTTTCCCTGTTTCTATACTAATTAACAGATACACAACAGAAAGCTATGTCTCAACCATCTGGAAGAAATCTTTCATAACTCCCTACAAAGGTGGAAATTACAAGGACTTATCCAACTTTAGACCCACAGCTATACTACCACCACTATCAAAAATATTAGAAAAATGTTTCCACTCCCAGCTCCTCAAATTTCTTACTCCAAATATTCTCTCCATGATCCTAAAAGGCTTCTAACCCAGTCATAACATAATTACTCCTCTTATTAGTTTTACCAATGCTACCAAAAAACAATAGAAATAATGACAACCTAGTATCAGCACCCTTCTTTGATCTGTCAAAGTCCCAAGACACACTATCCATCAAAATCCTCTCAGTGAACTCTCCCCTCCTAGGTCTAAATTAATCAGCCCTCAACTGGTTTCATAGCTATTTCACAGACAAGCAACAATCAGTACAATGAAAACAAGAAGTATTAGTACTGAAGAAGGGTTACGCCCGAAAGCTTTGCTTTTTATTAAACTGGTTTTCTCTGCAAGTTTTCTCTTTTGAAAACAAGAATTCTCCTCTTTCCTTTCTGTCACAATCGGGAATCCCACAAGGATAAATACCGGACCCACTTCCATTTAATGAATTTATAAACAAACTCCACACTGCCAGAAAAAAACAAATATAGTTCAGTATGCAGATGATGCAACCCTCATCTGCTCTGTCCTAACACTACAAATCTTCCAGGCAAACACACAAGAGTTTTTGTCATCTGCTAGAGCCTGGCTATGCAATGCACTCCTGCTCATAAATGCAAAAAAGACTAAACTAATGATCTTTTTAACAAAATGGTTTAAGACTCAAAAGCACAATTTCCATATTGTCTCATCTGACAACACAAAAATTGAAACTGTGACAAAAGCCAAACTACTTGGAGTACTCCAAGATGACAAACTCAAATACAACCAACGTCTTCTCCAATCTATCAAAAATAAACAAAAACTAGGCTCCCTACATACAGCAAATTAATGTCTTACAGCATCCACAAGAAAATCCATAGAAACAACCTACCTACTTCCAACTCTATTGTAAGCATCACCTATCTTCACTATTCTCAACAATACCTTCCAATCTAAACTTGGGGTCTATATCAGAACATCGAAGTATTAAAACTGAATGTTCTGATATTGAACACTATTCAGTGAACGCTAAGAATAGTGAAGCTGCAGAACAGTGAATTCTTTCCTCTGGAAAGAATTCGGTTGGCTGTTTCTGTGGCTTCGCTATTCTTAGCGCTGTGGTGAAAAGTTATGGGTTGGGTTCAGGTGTGTTTGTATGTTAGGGTTACAGGTGAGTTAAGTGAGTTATGGTTAGGGTGCGGGTTAGGTGCGTGTGCGATAGTGACGGATCTTAGGGTTAAGATAAATGGGTAGATAGTAGTGTATGTGTAGTTTAGTGTAGTGTTAGATGTAGGAATTTAAGTGTATGTGTGTGGTTGCTCTTTGTTTGATGTGCTTGTGTTGTGTGTGTGTGTTTCGGAGCAGCAAATTTTTTCCATAGGAAAAAATTTGCTGTTCTGAATGTTCACTATTTTCATGTTTAGATGTTTTGTGGCCGATGAAATAGCATTCGCTATTTTCATCTTTTGATAACGTGATATAAACGCTAAACTTGACGCATGGTATAATAAAACAACTTTTGCCACACATTCATCTCATAAAACCTACCACTGCACAGCCCCAAAGGACCTAAATTGGCTAGAGCTCCTAAATCAGCTAACCTACTCTCAAACTCAGTACCGCCCACAAACTAGATAGTTGCCCATCTCTAAAAAGCATATTACTACCATACAGCAGCAGCAACAGAAGCTTCAATAACCAAACTCTCCTAGTTGTAACTAACTCAAAAACAACTCTGCCAGAAACTCGGTCTATTCTAACCGTGTCTCAGAAGTGTGGAACTCCATCCCACTATAGTTAAAGCTTACAGAAAAAAAGAAGTGATGTACTCACCATAAAGTTCCATCTGAGTTGTTGCTCTTCATTTGTCTTCAACCTGTGGGACATGGATCTGGGACGATCAGACTCAGCTGCATTTCTCCAGCATTGGATCTGAGCTCCAAGCTCCTCCCCTACCCATAAGGCCCCCTGTTTTCCTTCCTCCCTTCAGATCGAGTTTGCTGCTCACCCTAGCAACCCAACCTGACACAATGTTTTATCCCTTGGTACAATAACCCAGTAAGTATTACAAGGAATGACCATTTTATGCAAAGAGAAGGGCCATGTCTTTTCCAGCCAGACCACCACACAGCCTATATAAGGAAGGGGAAGGAGGGAGGGACAGTTGAAGACAAATGAAGAGCAATAATTCAGATGGAATGTTATGGTGAGTACATAACTTCTTTATCTGAAGATGTTGTCTTCATTTGCTCTTCAACCTGTGAGACAGAGTCCCCAGCTACCAAACACCTGGGAGGCCCTCATGGAAGGATATTCCATAACACAGTGGAGCCAAAGAATGCCCTACTTCTGGAGAGAAGGTCCAACTTGTAATGGGAGATAAAAGTATATGAAGATGCCCAGGTAGCCGCAGAGCAAATATCATCCAAGGAAACTCTGGACCAAAAGGCAGCTGAAGTAGTCATAGACCTAGTAGAATACGCCTTAACTCGACCTAGCTGGGACAATCCTTTAGTTGAATAGGCCAAAAGAATACACTGAGAAATCCAACGAGCAGTGGTAACCTTAGATACAGGTTTCCCTAGAAAGGGCTTAGAGTAGGAAACAAAACGCTGATCAGACTTGCGAAAGGTCTTTGTCCTGTATAAGTAAAAATGTAACTGTCTATGAACATCCAGCAGGTGCAATTTATATTCTCCCTTATTCTGAAAGTTAAGAAAGAAGACAGGGAGGTTGATAACCTGATGTTTGATTCAAAGGCTACTGTTGGTAGAAAGGGAGGGTTAGTGTGCAAAGATACCCTGTCTTCATGAAAGATCACGTAAGGAGGCTTAATCGATAAGACCTGATGCTCTGACACACTTTTAGCTGAAGTAATAGCAATTAGAAAGGCTGTCTTCCAAGACAGAAACTGTAAATTCACTGGAGCAGCAGGTTCAAAGGGGGAAGAAACCAAGGCTTGGAGTACCAGAGTAAGGTCCCAAAGGGGCAAAGGGTCCTTGAGTGGTGGCCAAAAAGAAAGGTATCCTTGAGAAAGGCTTTGCAGAGCTCAGAAGAGGCTACAGAGGCTGAATTCTCTCCTATGTGGAAATTGGAAAAAGCCAACAGCTGAACTTTAACCGTAGAGGAACTGGCACCCTGTTGAAAAATAAGCAACAAAAAGTAACAAACCCGTTCTTTGGCACAGAAGACAAAATTTAATCCAATTGGTAACGTGTTGAACCAAATCACAGTAATATGTTACAAAGACAGTAGACACAGTAGATTAAGCGCTTTTCGTCTGACTAATAGCAAACTTCCTCAGAACATGAACTAATAGGGCTAAGAATGCTAAATTTAAACAAAAAAGTGAATTTAAGAAAAGAAATTTAGTAAATACGAAAAAAGCTATGAGAGGCCATTTTTCAAATGTTGAAAGGGACTTTCTTGAGTATATACAGACTCAAGACATTAGGGTCTGTAAACCAGATAAAGGGGGTGGTCTTGTAGTCTTCGACAAAGTCGACTACATAGCACGTATGTCAGTACTTTTGGAAAATGAGACATATATGCCTAGTTCTAGATCTGAAATCAATAAGGCATATAGTCTTATTAAGTCCTGTTTATACGATCTATTTATTGAAGGACGTATTGACCAAACCCTTTTAGACTACACATGTACAATGTTCCCCAGGTTTCCAACATTGTTCGGAATACCAAAAATTCACAAAGACATTAGAAATCCTCCAATGCGCCCGTTAATAGATGGGCGGGGTTCACCAACTTATGCCATCTCTAAAGTTGTGGACGATATTCTGCAGAAGTATGTGGCTCTCGAGTCTCATATTTGCAAAGACTCTTGGTCATTCCTGTCTAAGATCAATGAATTGACCTTTAATAGTGGGTATAACTTTTTAACAATAGACGTCAAAGATCTCTACACGTGTATCCCTCACGATACAGCATTGGAATGGGTGGCCGAGATAATGAAAAAACATGAAGCTTCAACTACAACTATTACATTAGTAGTAGAATTATTGGATTTAGTTTTAACTAATAACTACTTTATGTTTAATGATAAATTTTACTTACAAAAAGTTGGTTTGGCAATGGGTTCGCCATGCGGTGCCAGTGTGGCGAACCTTGTTATGGCTCAATGGGAAACTGAATTTGTTTTTCCTTCTTCTTCTTATGAAGACATTATTTACTACACTCGATTCCTAGACGACATTTTTATTTTGTTTAAAGGAGATGAGAATTTGGCAAGTACTATGGTTAACAAATTTAATTCTACCACTGACTTTTTGAAGTTTACTTTTTCCTTTAGTGATCAATCTATAGCTTATTTGGATATATTGTTGGTTAAAAACTTGGACCTTTGTTGTTTTACAGGTCAAGTTTATAGAAAACCAACATATTCCAACTCTCTTTTACATTACTCAAGTTGCCACCCATTCCACCAGAAAAAATCTGTTGTAAAGGGTCAACTTGTGAGGGCATCTCGTATATGTAGCCTTGATGAGGAGTTCTACAATGAATGTAGAACTTTAAAACACATGTTCCTTCATCGAGGTTATCCTGAATGTCTAATTGATTCATTAATTGATGAAGTAAAAATTAAGAGACAAACTAAACTATTTTCTCCACTGTTATATTCAAACACACTGACAGTCATTGACACTTCTATGACTGATTTAGATCTACCATCTATGGAGGTTTCTAGTTTAGTACCAGAAAGAATTTTTCAGCGATCCTTTATTACAGCTTTTAGTGCTCAATCTAAATTTATTGTAGAGATTTTGTCAAAGAATTGGGACCTGTTAAGGAACAATTCTTCCATTTTGGACTTGTTGGGGAATAGACCACATGTGACATTTAGAAAGGGTAGGAATATTAAAAATATAATTGAAAGTGGTAAAAAATCTACCCCCTTGCGCACTGGTATGTCTAAATGTGAGAACTGTAACCAGTGTAGATACGTAGATTGCACTAATCAATTTACGATTAACGGTAACCGTTTTAAGTTAAAAGCAAAATACAATTGCAATACTAAATTTGTGGTTTATTTGGCCAAATGTAGTGACTGTCACGCATTCTATGTCGGTAAGACCGAGCGTCGGCTGCGTGACAGAGTTTATGAGCATCAATATGCCATAACCCACTCCAAACTGGACAATGCATTGGCCAAACATTCCAACTTATTTAATGGTCACAGATTTAAGTATTTAGTTATTGACCAATATGTACAGGATGTTAGAGGTGGACCTGCCTCATTTAAACTGGAAGAGCTTGAGCTTTTGTGGCAGATAAGGCTTAATGCATTTAACTATCCTGGCATAAATGAATTTTGTTCTATAGCGTGTATTTTAAAATTGAATAGTCTTAGGAGATAATTTTTCTCTGTTTAAGGATCATCGATTTACACACTTGCATATGAGTATTTGGTGTGTATTTTAAATATATTATATTACGCTGTTGAAATTGGTTGAATTTTACTTGTAGTTAGATTATATTTATAGTTAAACATTATTCACTTGTAAAAAGCTATTGTATACAGCTTTAAATTTTAAATTGAATGTTCCCGCACTTTTTTGTTTAAATTTAGCATTCTTAGCCCTATTAGTTCATGTTCTGAGGAAGTTTGCTATTAGTCAGACGAAAAGCGCTTAATCTACTGTGTCTACTGTCTTTGTAACATATTACTGTGACTTGGTTCAACACGTTACCAATTGGATTAAATTTTGTCTTCTGTGCCAAAGAACGGGTTTGTTACTTTTTGTTGCTTATCCAGTTGAAGTGCCATTTTTTTGACCCTGTTGAAAAATGCCTGCCAGGAACTCTAAGATAACAGGAATCAGAGCAGTGAAGGGATCCAAATCCCACTGGCATGCCCAAACTGAGAAATGCTTCAACTTACTCGAGTAGACCTTCCTCATGGAAGATCTGTAAGCCACTACCAAGATCTTAACTGGAGAAGATAGCCCAGGAGTCCTAATTATCATGGGAACTACAGCAACCAAGTGGTGAGCTTCAGACTAGACAGATCTGGATGTTGAACCCCTGAAGGATGAGAAAGGAGATCTGGAACTGGATCCAAAATCCAGGGAGGACACAGTACGTGAGACCACAGAAAAGGGAACCATACTTGGTGAGGCCAGAAGGGGGCAATGAGGATGACTGAGCTCCTCAGCCATTACACTTTCTGAATGAACTTTGGAATCAGGAGAAGTGGAGGATAAGCATAGAGGAGACTGGAGGGCCAAGCATGAACCACAGCATATCTGGGGGACTCTCCCAGAGGGGGGATCAGAGTGAAAAATTTGCAGCAAGATCTGTTTCACTACTGAATGATTCAGAGACCACTCGTAAGGCATCAGGATAGAACCTCTGAGCTTGTCTGCTAGAATGATGTACCTCCCCGGAATGTGCATTGCCACCAAAAAACAGCCAGTAAAGATCGGCCACTCCCACAGTCTCATGGCTTTGCGTTAAAGAGGGTGAAGACCTGGTTCCCCCTGTTTGTTGGTGTACCCAGACTACCAACATGTCTGTCTGGATGGCAATTGTCCCTAGGGGAAGATGGGCAAGAAGGGCTTCCGACGCCAAAAGCACTGCCCTCATCTCCAGGATGGTGATATGCAACTGGGTCACCAGGGAAGACCACATGCCTTGAACTGTCCTTCCCAAGCAATGCCCCCCCCCACCCAAACAGGGAGGCGTCCGTGGTCAGAAAGTTGAGAAGAATGAATGGCCAACTGGAAAGGAGATTCAGGGACTGAATCCACCACAGAAGAGAATCCATGCATACTTGCAAGAGATGAACAGGATGTAACAGTGGTAGATCTAGAAATGAACACTGGACCACCAGAGTCCATTGGAGTACCCTCATGTGCAACGAGCTGTGGAAACAAGAGTGATCGTGGCCGCTATGGACCCCAACTCCCTTAAAACAAACTCCACTGGAGGAGATGGGACTTGAGTTTGAGGGACTGAAGTCTGTCAGGTGTCAGAAAAAACTTGGTCTAAATGGTGTCCAACCAGGCTCCAGTGAAATCCAGAACTTGAACCGGTTCTAACAGGGATTTATGGTGATACCCAACTGGTGGGTGGTTTGGATGAGGAAATCCCTGGCTTGGCAGAGTTGATGCCTGGAGGGGGTGGAAAGGAGACAATCGTCCAGGTAGGGGAAGACCTGGAAGCCGTGCAGCCACAGGTGGGCTGCTACCACTGACATCACTTTGCTGAACACCCTGGGGGCTCTGGTGAGACCATAGGGTAGTGCTCTGAATTGGTAATGATTGGCCTCCAGCCAGAAGCTGAGAAACCTCTGAGAGCTTCTGTCCATTTTGATGCGATAGTACACATCTTGGAGGTCTGCTGAGCACATCCTGTTGCTCTCCTGTCTTCACAACTGACAGGTTCCTTTGGCACTAAAAAGAACCTGGAATAAATGCCTAACCTGGACTGATCAGGGAGAACGGGCTGGATGACTCATTTTTCTAGCAGCTTGGAAATCGCCTGTGCTGCTGCCTCCCTTTGTGTGGGTGGAACATCTGGGAGGCGTTTGGCTGAAACTGGTCTTTGCAGGAAGGGTATTGAATATCCTCTGGATATGAGGGTATGATTCGCAACACCCATTGGTAGTCTGTGATAGACTCCTAAGGCTGCTGGGTGTAGCGACAGTCTATCCCTGACTGCCTCCAGCGATGATCAGCTGGGCAACTCTTTAGGGCTGCTGTGCGGGCTTGTCCAAGAATGGGTCCCAAGACCCTTAGTTCCTCGTGCCCCTTCTGCCACAAGGGTAGTGTCTGTCGAATCCCCCTCAGTCTCTGAGGTTAGGTCAGTCCTATGCATCCTGGGAATAACCCTGAGACTTCTGGAACCATATCTTCTTTGCCCCACTCTGATTCCTGCAGAAGGATCACTGGGGGTTGAGAAGCGGATTCCAATGGCAGAGTCTTCTCGTCCTTCTTGCTCTGGTCCAGTGATTTGCTTACAGTCTTTCCAAAGAGAGTGGAATCATCATATGGGGCATTTGTGAATGATGCCTTGAAGGACTCCGAGGAGGTACAAAGTCTAAGCCAGGTGTGACGCCTGATGGTAACTCCTGCTCCTGCAGCTCTAGCAGCACCCTCAGTAGAATGAGAGAGAAGCACCATAGAGATATTGGCAATGGAGGTGAGAGTGGCCATTCGAGAGGAGAAAACCTTTCTATCCTCTGCCACCATGGACCCTGGGGTAAACGTGGCGACCTCCTTCACTAAGTCTCGCTGAAGCCTACTGATGTGTCCCACGAAGTTCAGCGCATGTACTGAGAACATTGCTGAAGCACAGGTCCACTTCCCAAAACAGTCCAAGGTTCTAGACTCTCGGGTCCAGCAGATGTACTGTGGAGCTCTCCTGTGCAAGCTCCTTCTTGGTGGCCACCACCACTACCACCATGGTATCTTAGACCACTGTGATTTGTCTGTAGTGGTGCCGAGGACCTTATCGGGGTGTTTGTGGATAGGCTCCACTGTGTCAGGCCCCTTCCACACCCGAAATGTAACAAGATCCACTAGAGGATCTGCAGGAGGGGACACCCAGGAAGTAGAGGGTTCTGTGCCAAACACCTCCAGGAATACAGACTTGTCAGGGTTGGGTTTTGGACAGACCACCCCCCTGCACTACTGCAGGATCTCCATGATGTCTCCAAATGAGACATCCACGGGGGGTAATCAGGGGAACCCTCCCCTTCTTCCAAGCAGGTGTCCTCCATGAGAGAGACTGGCAGGGAGTCTAAGTGCCTCCTATTACACATGCATTTTCGAGGAACCTCCTCAGTGGGGTGCCTGCAGAGGACTCAAAAATGTCTAGCTGTTCCTGTATGGAAGCTCCCTGGGGCAGAGTGGCAGCAGGCTGTCCCTGGGGTAGCAGGATGGCGGAATCCAACCAGAAACAGAGGCAGCCAGGGCAGATTCAGAGGACAAGACTGTCAAGGGTCGCGGATAGGATCTAGAGAACCCTCTCCACCACATCAAAGTCAGAAGAACAACAAACCCCTGGGTTGAGTCTACAGTAGGGTCCGTAATAATCTTTATCAATAGGGGAACCAGAGCTGAACCTCCAGGTGCTGAGACTCCGATTGGAAGCCTCTGCTCCAAAAATCTCGGAGCCAAAACCATCCCCTCAGATCTGGTGCTGAGGCTATGGCTCCGAGAGTCGGACAGATCTGAGCTCATTGGATTCGGCCTGCTCAAGGTAATGGCCGGCATTGAGGTACCAGGTACAATTGGTGCCAACCCCTCAACATTGATTGTCCTCAGATCAGAGAACTCTGAAACAGGGGTCATTTTAGAGGAGTAATCGGGATGAAGGAGAACTGCATTCCCCCATCTGGAGGGAGAGGGGGCAGACAAGACTCCCATCTGTATCTGGGTGTGGATGAATCTCCGCATCATCCTGTCAACCTCAACTTCAAAAAGGCTGTGGGTGGATTTGGAGGAAGAGGCCAATGACAGTGGCCTAGATAGGCTACGAGTTGACGCTGATGACGGGGAATGGCTCTGAGGCACCTCCGGCTCCAGGGAGAAGCAGGGGGAACAGAGTCAGGGAGACCCAATACTAGGAGCCGAGTGGAGCTAGGCTGGTGGTCCAACTGAGGAAGAGTGGTCGAGGGATTGCTTCCTTGACTTGTCTCTGTGTTAGTGCTTGTCTCTGTCCCTGGTCCTCTTAGCAGGATGTTCAGTCCCACAGGCTGAGGTGGACACTGAAGTAGTAGCTGGGGTAGAAGTAGAAGGGGTGGCCTGGGCCCCCATAGTAGGTGGAGGGAGAAGGCCCTTCAGAATAAGCTTATTTCTCTTGTTCAATGTACTGGGATTGAACCCCATGCAGATCGAGCAGGAGGAATCAAGATGGGCAACCCCTAGACAACCAAGCAGCATGCAATTTCAAAAGCCTAGTTTGGGTGTCCCTGGCACAATACCAAGAGAGAGAAGTCCAAACAGAAAGACACATACGCTCTGAAAAGTCCGACTGAGCTGAGATAGCCCTTTTTCAGTGAAGGCTCAGGAAGAAAAGCTCCAAAACGCTCATACAATACAATAGACAAAAATTTACAGAAGTAATCCACATGAATGATGAATCAAATTATTGACAACTATTAATGACATAACTTGCACATCAATAATTGTATCAAGAAGACCCATCAAAAGCTAGGCCTTCTATACAGAAATCGAAAGTTTCTTACTCCCAGTATTAAAGTAACCCTCTCTCACACTTACCTTCTCGAGCCTTCGCTGAAAAAGGGCCATCTCAGCTCAGTCGGACTTTTCGGAGTGTGTGTGCCTTTCTGTTTGGGCATAGTCATCCCCTTTGGGAAAAACAAAGTGCCCACAAATTACCACATAGGTGGTAATCCATTAAGCACGGAAGAAGTAATTAGAGATTTGGGGACCCAAGTGGATAGCAATCTTTCCTTTGACAATCACGTCGTCAAAGTGGTTAGAAAGACCTTCTATATAGCCCACCTTATCATGAAAGGGTTCACATCTAGATCAAGAGAGGTCATTGTGCCCCTCTACTCATCAGGCCCATAATAGAATACAATGCCCCATTTGGGATGCACCTTACCAGACACCTGCAGCAACTGGAAAGACCACAAAAGTACCTCACCAGGAGGATCAAGGGACTCAAACAGATGACCTATGCTGCCCGGTTAAAGAAACTCCAGCTATACTCAGTTGCATACTACCTACTCAGAGGTGACCTGTGCCTGACATATAAAGCCATGTCAATCCTAGATTTAATGGACATGCTCCACCTCAGAAAATCCAAATCCCTTAGAGCTACGCGCTCGTGGGACTTAAACCTCAGCACAGAAATTAATAGAACATGTTGGAGGGACAGATTTATAACCCAGAGGCTCCCATCACTCTGGAATAGAATCCCAGTCCATGTCAGACAGAGCCCCTCACTGCTTCTCTTCAAGAGAAATCTTGACGAGTGGATGGGAGATCGTAGGTTTACACTGGGGATCACTTCTGCGTCACTGCTAGACAGAGGCACAGTAAACTAACCTTAAAAGGGTATAGTAAACTCATTTAAAAGGGTGGCGAAATCCAAGCACACTCTGGCTAGGGTTGTAAATGCCCTAGGGCAGATAGCCTAGTATCAACCTATGAACTTATAAAAAAATCTAGCAAATACTTACAGTCATAATTAAAATAGGCATGTAGATAGGACATTCTTTCAGTATACTCTTAAGAATTTATACAATATGAGCATTGTTACATTTCAGGCAACTGGTAGGAATATAAAGGAAGAGATAGGTAAGCTAGGACTTTGGAAAGAAAACATGGTTAGAATGAAAGACGTTGACAGGACACTTAGGGAGAGGTAGTAAAGGATGTAAGAATGTAGATGATGAGAGTTAAGGTTAGAGGACTCTTAATTAGCAGTTTAAGGAGGGCGAGTACAGAGGCAGGACCAGAGAGTTAAGTGTTCTTTAGCTGCTGCTTTGAATTGTTTTGGGTGATTTAGTAGTCTAATTTGAAGTGCAAGCTTGTTCCAAGCGATGGTAGGATGATACCCATACAGACTGCATCCACTATTGTTCCTAGGCTTATAGAGAAGTAGTACATCTTGGTCTGAGCTATGGAGTGATCTTGTTGGAGTATAGTGGGATATTAAGGAGGATATGCTAGGGCAGGAGGATTTATAGAGTGTATAATCTGAAGTTGAGAGAGAAGCAGGTGAGGTAATTCAAGCCAGTTTAAGAGAGACACGGTGATGGTTTATACAAGTATGTTGGGCAGAGAATTTGGCTAATTTGTTATAGGTAGAGTTTAGTTTTGCTAGTAGTGTGGCATTAAGGTTAGTATTTGAGAGCCATATCGTAGACTGGCCAGGAGGTAAGTGTGAAAGAGAGTTACTTTAATACTGGAAGTAAGAAACTTTCGATTTCTGTATAGAAGGCCTAGCTTCTGATGGGTCTTCTTGATACAATTATTCATGTGCAAATCAAATTTAAGTTGACTGTCTACAGTGATGCCTAAGAGTTTGGTGCTAGTTTCTGGTACTATAGGGGTATTATTGACAGACATGGTAGTGAAGGAAGATTTTAGATGCTTAAGAGATTTTGGAAGAAAGAGTAGGAATTTGTTTTTTTAGGGTCGAGGATTAGCTGGTTGTTGGTAAGCCATGTTTCCACTGATGTAAAGGCAGCCTGAGTAGAAGAGATAAGACTACAGGGTGAATCAGAGAGTGACCACAGTAGAATTGTCTGTATATTGTACAAGAGATGACTGGGTGAATGAAGTAAAGAGTAGATTGGTGAAAATATTAAACATTAATGCACCCAAAAATAAAGAAGCTTCAAAACCTGTTGTAAGAGAGCATCACTATACAGTTTATACTTTGTACAATATGTCACACCCACTTATAGCACTGAATTCTCTGTATTTTTTCTTTTAACTTGACTCAATTTCACAACATTCATCCTCTCAGAATAAACACATATACAAACACATATTTAAGGATACAGGTTCGATAATCTCACAAAGAAATCATACAGTGTTTAACATAAGTACAAAGTTCTTAAATCTGCAGAACAAATCTCATACTTAGTAGATTTCTGCATCGCCAAAAAATGTATGCAAGAAATATGTTGAGATCTTTAATATGGTCTTCCTGTTTTATAATGAATTTCAAGTTACAGAAGGAGATGTCAAGGTTCCAGTTCTACACTATGTTAGCAGGCAGCCAATTATTTTCGATGGAATGCTAGTAAGAGAAAGTACAGTTGTGTACACTTACCATAAATGTAGATGTTCAAATGTATTCACTGTTGCAGTCATCACAATTGGGTTATCTGCCTGCAAGTAGCCCTCAGTCGGCCCGAATACCAGAGATGTAGTATTTCTGCGTCAGATGCTGTGGCTTCTTCCATGATGTCAGATCGTCAGGGCTATAAAAACAGGCAGCCGACACCATTACATCAGTATTTCTTGCCTCAAATGTCAGGAGCCCCCAAATAGGGAGCTAGTACATGGTGGGGAAAATACCACCAATAAAAAGTAAATACCAATACCAGCAGGAATAGCCATAGAGAGGAGAGGAAAGATAGAGAAACAGAGAAAACCAGGGGGCTGGAGGGAGGGAAACCAGGACTGCAACAGTGAATACACTCGAACATCTACATTTATGGTAAGTGTACACAACTGTACTATGTTTTTTGTGTTTCAGTGCTGCAGTAATCAAACTTGGGTTGATTCCCAAAGCTGAGGAAGGGTGGAGGCAGTCAAGAAGAGTTAGGGCTGGCTAGTAGGCCTTGCAAAACCGGTGTAGTAAATCCTGCCCTGGATTTGGAAAAGATAGGCAGGTGGCAATGCATGGTGAAGGTGTGTACAGAACTCCAGGCAGCAGGTTCCAGTATGTCCCTTGTAGGGACTCCCCTGAGAAATGCTGTAGCAGTAGATGTAGCTCTAGTGGAATGCATTATGACCCCCTAAGGGGTTGTTTTTTCATGGTGCTTGTAGCAGAAATGGATGCAGTGTGCAATCCATTTGGAAATGGTTTGTTTTGAAATGGCCTTGCCCTCTGCCCCTGTTGCAAAGCTGACTAGCAGCTGGTCAGATTTTCTGAAAAGCTTAGTCCTATCAAGGTAGAACCTGAGCTGTCTGTGCATGTTCAAAGAGTCCAAGATCCTTTCCCCTTTATTTCAAGGATTAGGGAAGAAGGTTGGCAAATGGATGGATTGGTTGAGAGCCACACTAGACACTTTAGGCATAAAGGAAGGGTTAGTTCTGAGGGAAACCCTGTCAGCATGGAAAATAATGAAGGGTTCCACAGCCATCAGTGCTTGTAACTTGGCCACTCTTCTAGCTGAAGTGATGGCTAGAAGCAAGGCTGTTTTCCAGGAGGGGAATTCTAACTCTACTGAAGCAGTAGGTTCAAAAGGGGGAAGCGTGGGCTTTTCCAGTACAAAGTTAAGGTCCCAAGTGGGGGGTGAGTGCTGTCCTTGGTGGCCTTAAGTTGTATGCCCCTCTCAGGAACTGTCTGATAAGAGAGTGAGAGAATAGAGGCGGATCAGTATTGTAATGAGCAGAAATGGCAGAGGCATGGATCTTAATGGAGGAGAAGGATTGGCCTCAGTGGAGTAGTTCTGCTAGGTAATCCAGGATTAGAGGTAAGGAGGGCAGTGCTGTGTCCTTTCCTTTAGACTGAATCCAAGAACAATATTTTCCACTTTTCGGCATAGGATTTCCTAGTACTGGGCCTTCTGGCTTCAAGGATGATGTCCAGCACTTGCTTGCTTAGCATTGCTGGTGGGGTATTTAAGAAATAAGGCAGGCTGCAAGATTTAAGGTTTGCAATTGTGGATGCAGAATCTGTCCCTCCTGCTGAGAAAGCAGGGTTGGGGTCTGGTGTAGGTGCCATGGTGGCACCATTGGCAGGCCGGATCAGAAGGTTGAAGGTGCTGGGCTCCAATTTCCACTTGTGTGGGTCTAGGATATTTCTGCTTATGTCATCTGCAAGTGAATTCTGTTTGCCTGGCAGGAAATGAGCTTGTAGATGAACTTGGTTGTCCAAGGTCATGTTCCACAGGGCCATGGCTAACCTGCAGAGTGGGTAAGAATTGGTCCCCCCTACTTGTTGATGTACCACATAACTGTGGAGTTGTCTGTTTTTATCAGCAGTTGTCCTGGAAAGAGTAGGTATCTGAAAGCTGTCAGGGCATTCTGTACAGCTACCATCCAGTGGCCCTGAATACATTTTCCCGCCAAGTGAGCCCCCCCCCCCGCATAACCTGATGCATCTGTGGTTAGGGTCTGGGTGGCATGGGATTGAATAAAATGCAGTCCCTTGTTGTAGTTGCATGCTTCCGCCCACCGAAGGAACTCTGTCCTTAGACAAGGTATGCTAGGAATGACTGTTTCCAGGTCCTGAGAATGTTGGAACCAAAGACTTTTTAAGTACCATTGAAGTTTCGTCATATGCAGTCTTGCATATGGAATTAGCAGAATACATGTGTCCATGAACCCTAGGGCTTGCAGCATTTTTTTTGCAGATAGCTGGGTTCTGATGGCCATTTGTTTGAAGTAGTCTGTCAGACCTGTTTTTCTGAAGTGAGGAATGCCATCTGGGAAGTTGTGTCCAAGCTTGCTCCCATGAATGCAATCTTTTGACTAGGTACCAGTTGTGATTTCTTTTCGTTGATGGTGTACCCCAATGAAGTTAGAAGGCTTTTTACAAATGTCAGGTGCTGAAGCAGCAACTCCTGACTTTCCATATAAAACAGGCAATCGTCCAAGTATGGGTAACTTTGGACATTTCTCTGCCTGCAGTATGCAATGGCTGGAGCCAGGCATTTTGTGAATACCCTGGGTGCAGTAGATAAGCCAAAGGGAAGTGCAGAGAACTGATAACGCATAGGCCCTGCCCTGAAATCTAGATATTTCCTCCATGACTCCCTTATGGGGATGTGTAGATCGGCTTCTTTTAAGTCTAGGGTGACTAACCAGCCATCCTTGGCCAACATAGGGAGAAGCTGTTGCTGGGTAAGCATCTTGAATTTTGGTACCACCAGGAAGGCATTGAGACTTGAAAGATCCAGGATTGGGCGCCAAGAGCTCTCTTTCCTGGGTACCAGGAATAGTCTGGAGTAGAATCCTTAACCCCTTTGTTCTACTGGAACAGGCTGAATAGCTCTGATATTGAGCAGGGGAAGTACTTGGTTTTGGGCCTCTGCCCACTGGTTTGGAGGAAGGTCTGGAAACCCGCTTGGGGTTGGCACTGAATGGAAACAAAATTTGTACCCCTGGGTTACAATGTTGAGGACCCATCGGTCCTGAGTGATGGACATCCAGTTTTTTGCATGAAGGGCAATTTTTCCTCCTAAGGGCACAAGCAATTGGGCAGGGCTGGGAAGCAGAGTTGAGTAGGCATTGTGAGCTTTTTCCATAAGGAGGTGGTTTACCATTCCCTGCTCTAGGGGTGGGGGTGCTCCATTGCTTAGATCTCTGCATACCCTGAGACTGTTGTCTGGGTGGTTTGTTTCCCCTGGGTCTTGTTTGGGAAGGCCTGGAGGGGGCTGGAAAGGACTAGTGTTTTGAAGGGCAATGCCTACTGAATCTAGGTGGTTGCACTTGTAGGAATTCTTTCTACAGTTTGCATAGATTTAGCCTTTTCTTCCATCTTTTTTAAGAACTTTTCTGCTTTGGTGCCAAACAAATGGTCCTTATTTAAAGGAGCGTCTCGTAATTTAGATTTGACATGATCTGGCAAGGCCTGCTTCCTTCAGCCAAGCATGTCTTCTCAGTACAGAGCCAGTGACTGCTGCCCTGCAAGATGCTTCCAGGGCATCAAAGTCACAATGCAAGTATGCTTACTAACTTGGTTTGCAGAGTGCATAAGCTCCTGCAATTCTTTGTGTACAATCTGGAAAAATTACCACATTTTGTTTAATAAGTTCCACAATATGTTGCTAGTATTTCAGCATGTGAAACTGGAAATTCAATGCCCTGATAGCAAGAGTTGCAGAGGTATATACCTCATTACCCCTTCTGTCCAAAGCTCTGTAATCCCTGTCCGAAGGGATAGCAGTTTTGGCTGTAGTAGCCTTAATACCTTTAGGTCCCTGGGAAATGATCTCTGGAGCAGCAGTAGGATTCTTGAAAAGAAACTAGTGAGAATCAGGTACTCTGTAGTACCTGTCTGGTTTCCTAGGGGCCGGAGGTAAAGCGTCTGGACTGGATTCCATGAAAACATCATCCACAACATCCAGGACAGGGGGTATAGATAAAGGCCTGTGCTGAGGCAACTCTAAAAATTCTCTGAGTCTCTATTTGGACTGAGGATAGTCTTGGCATTCCCAATGGAAATGCTCTCAAGTATGCAAGGATTTACCAAAAGAGAAATCCTCTGGAGGAGAGGCAGAGGGAATTGATTCCTCTGCATCAGAATCCTCATAGGTGGATAAGGGCATGTCTTCATAATCAGAAAGGTCAGAGTCATTGGACTCCTGGTTCATAGAACCTGAAGGGGCTGGAGTCTTGGTCTCTTAGCTGGGGAAGGGTGGCTTCCCCTAATCAGCGTAATAAGGTATTCAGCCATTCTAAACATTTGTTTTTGTGTCATGGGTGCCTGAGCATGCGCTTTGGTCTTCAGTTTTCTAGCCATAGTGTGCACTCTAGGTCTAAGAAACTCGTTAGTTTTGGTTAAAAAAGTCAATTTGATTCAAACATCGGGAGGACAAAAAACTCCCTCAGAAGCCGGTGCCTGCACAGTGGCTCCAGACCCATCTAAAGTAGGGACATCCATTGGTTCCATAGTCGAAGCAGCAGCTCGTGGCATACCAGACTCCGAATGGGTCTCAGCAGAGGCCTGTGAATCCAAAGAAGCAGGCATCAGGGGCTGGAAAGGCATCTCACTGAGTACCGGTGGACTGGTGACTAGCTTATCAGAAGCGTTGTCGGCAGTTTTGGACCTATACAGTCTGTCTCTATGTTTTTTCAGAAGATCGGCAGTCGGGTGGCTTAACGAAACCATTTCAGAATACGGAGATCAAAAGAGAAAGAATTTAGCGACAAAAGATAGTCTGGCGACGAATGGTTCGGGCGTTAAACAAGGCACAAAACAGGTAGCGAAGGCCGTCACGGTCTGAGCCTAAACTGGTGACGCAGTAAGAATGAAAATCTCTGTGAGGTATTTGCTTTCCACAGGCAAGCAATTAACTTTTTCTGACATTGGAGAGAGCAAGAAAAAAGGATCCCCAATGGGGTACTTAGCTTTAGAAGACTTCAGGATTATTCAACTCAAAAATGAAAAATTCAGGTAGTGGCCGACTGGCACTTGTGAACTACTTCTGCTTCAGGCTCCTCAGCAAGAAAGACTGATGTAATGGCATTAGCTGCCTGTTTTTATACCTGACGACCTGACATCATGAAAGAAGCAACAGCATCCGACACAGAAATACTATTGGTATTCCGGCTGACTGAGGGCTACCTGCAGGCAGATAACCCAAGTGTGATGACTGCAACAGTGAAACACGAAGCACATCTACAGTAGTCTCTAGTGTTACAGAATTCCCGCCACCATAAAAAAAAGCTAGTAGAGTTCCTTGAACCGATAAAGGCACCCAGGAGACAGGAGTTAATCTGTCACCAGTGAGAAACTTTGAAGAGATGCAGACACAGCAGGAACCAAAAGACAGTTACCATGGCAACATTCCTACCTGTCAGCATTTCTCTCTGGACTGCAGGGAATGGTACAGGCTTACACCCTTGAGACTTCACAGTGACTTCAGTAGCAGTTTTCCTCGTTATCTTTTTGTCTACCTTTAAGAGCAGTAAACTTGAATTTTCACAAGCTTTGAGAATTGGTCCTTCAATAAGCTCCTTTATCTCTGACGAAAGCTCATGCCCTCCATTCATCCAGTCTTGCATTTTGTTGACAGTCACACCAAAGGGATCGGAAAGTTACCCACGAGTTTCATTAAATCCACTTATCTTGCCGCAAACTGACATATTGGCATCGTTCCTAAAAAAGTCAATGTCTGTTGGTTCTTTCTGATGCTTACAGCTCTAAATCAAATTCACATATTTAAAACTATCCTTTTTCCCTACAACTTCATTTTCCGAAGAACTGGACAAAGTCACATTAAAATATCCCAGGTTCTCAGTGCAATAATTCAGCATGCTGTCACTGACCTATGCAACTGAATTTTTTCAACCACTGGCACTTCAGTTTCAAAATGTTTGCAACAGGCATTTGTCTTTGACAGCCTGGTGCAGTCTGTACCTTTAATAATTACAGAATTAGAATTAGAATCTTGTTGGGGGCTAGTGTTCCCAGATGACCAATCCTCACTATCTAGGACAGTAACTGATGACTATGTGCAATCTATCTTGTGAATGATTAGTGCTAGGGCACCTATCCAGGATCCCACTATAGTACAGTTTTGTACCTACCATAAATGTAGATGTTTGAGTGTACACACTGCTGCAGTCATTACACTTGGGTTATCCTGCCGTCAGGCGGCTCCCCAGTTGGCCTGTGTTCCAAAGTCTTGGTCCAGCGTCGTTTGCTGTCACCTCCTCCCTGACATCAGTGTGACAGGGGTATACAAGATGCAGCCAACGCCATTTTCTTCAGTTTTTCTTTCCCTAGACGTCAGGTGCCTCTAAATAGGTAGGCAATTTCAATTGCTAATAAAACAAACGTAAGAAAAGCAAAAAACAACTTACAGTTACCAGCAAATACTCCCCATAGGTAGTAAGGTAGAAGAGATAGGTATGTACCAGCCAGTACGAGGGGAAGGAGGGAGGGTAACCCAGACTGAAGCAGTGTATACACTCAAACATTTACATTTATGGTAGGTACAAAACTGTACTATGTTCATCGTGTTACACTGCTGCAGTCATTACACTTGGGTAGAATCCCAAAGCTGAGGTAGGGTGGCTGGTTCTATAAGGCATTAGGGGTGGCTATAAGGCCCTGCAGCACTGCAGTGGTGAAGCCAGCTCTGGATTTAGAGTATAGAGGCAGATGGTAATGCTTGGTGAAGGTATGTAAGTTGCTGCTTCCAAAATATCCTTGGTAGGTACTCCCCTGAGGTAGGCAGTTGAAGTGGCTGTTGCCCTGGTGGAATGAGATCTAATGCTGCTAGATACAGGTTTTCCATGGTATGTGTAGCAGAAACGTATACAATGTCCTATCCATTTTGAGATAGTCTGTTTTGAAATGGCTTTTCCCTGTGGTCCTGCAGCATATGCCACCAATAATTGCTCAGACTTACTGAAAGCTTTGGTTTTGTCCAAGTAGAAGTGTAACTGCCTGTGAATGTCCAAAGAGTGCAGTAGTCTCTCCCCTTTATTCTGTGGTTTAGGATAAAAAGTTGGCAGGTGAATAATTTGGTTTAGAGCTACACTGGATACCACTTTTGGCATAAATGTAGGGTTAGTTCTTAAAGACACCCCTGTCCTGGTGCAAAATGAGGAAAGGTTCCACTGCCATTAGTGCCTGTAATTCTGAAACTATGTTATTGCCAGGAGCAGAGCAGTTTTCCAAGAGATATATTTTAATTCTGCTGTGTTAGCTGGCTCAAAAGGAGGTAAAGTTAGTTTTTCCAAAACAAAGTTGAGGTCCCAAGTTGGAGTAGGTGCTCTACGGTGCGGTCTTATGTTTTTAGCCCCTCTGAGGTACTGCTTTAACAGAGGATTAGAGAAAATTGGTGGATCCGTGTTGTAATGAGTAGAGATGGCAGAGGCATGGATCTTGATGGATGAGAAGGAGAGGCCTTTGTCCAGCATCTCAATTAAGTATTGTAGTATCTGAGGAATGTTTGGAACAAGAGGGTCAAGGCCGTGAGCTGGGTTCCAGGCACAGAATCTCTTCCATTTATCCAAATAGGCTTTCCTGGTACTAGGCCTTCTGGCCTCCAGAAGGACAGCCATAACAGCCTTGGAGAGAGGCATTGCTTGCTTGACTAAGGAATCTTCCATGCAGCTAGGTTTAAGGTCTTTAGCTGGCTTAGTATTTGATTGTTGTGCTAAGTCAGCAGATGTGGGATTTGTGGCAAACTCCAGGGTGGTTCTTGTGCTAAGCTCCTTAAGATTGGGTACCAGTACTGGCGTGGCCAGTCTGGTGCAATCAAGATAATCGTTGGCTCTTCTGGCCTGGCTTTTATTAGTACCTTTGGCAGGAGAGGTAGTGGTGGGAAAGCGTATACTTGTAGGTTCTCCCAGCTGAATGAGAAGGCATCCACTTTCCATGCTTGTGGATGGTAACTCCTTGTGCAGAATTTTTGTAGCTGGCAGTTTATTGGTGATGCAAACAGATCTATGTCCGGACTCCACCATTTCTGTGTTATTATTCTGAATATTTGTGGATTCATTTCCCATTCGTGTGGATCCATGATGTTTCTGCTTAAGTCGTCTGCCAGTGTGTTTTTCTCTCCTGGCAGGAATTGTGCTTACAGATTAACTTGAAGGTTTATAGCTGTGTTCCACAAGGTCATAGCTTGTCTGCATAGGGGGTAGGAGTGACTGCCCCCTTGCTTGTTTATGTACCACATAACTGTGGTGTTGTCTGTCTTTAGCAGTAGTTATCCTGGATGCAGTAGGTCCTTGAAAGCTATAAGGGTATTTTGTACAGCCAGCATCTCTTTTTGATTGATGTGAAGATGCCTGTGTTCTGCGGGCCACGTGCCCTGAATACATTAGCCTGCCATGTGTGCTCCCCAGGCATAATCCGATGGAACTGTTGTCAGTGTTTGCCTGGCTGTGGGTTGTGTAAAAGGCTGTCCCTTGTTGAGGTGATAAGCTTGAGCCCACCATTGAAATTCCTGTTGAAGGCAAGGGATTAGTGGTATAACTGTTTCCAAACTTTGACAGTGTTGAGACCATACATTCTTTAGGTACCATTGTAGTTTCCTCATATGCAGTCTGGCATATGGAATTAGTAGTATGCAGGATGCCATGTAACCCAAGGCCTGCAGATTTTTTCTTGCAGGGAGTTGGGTCTTTGTTGCCATCAATTGAAAGTATTGAGTCAGTTGTTCTTGCTTGTCTGGCGTTAGATAAGCCATCTGGGCCATTGTGTTCAAGCTGGCACCCAGGAATATAATCTCTTGTGAGGGCACTAGTTTTGATTTTTTTTTTTGTTTACTGTGTACTGCAGGCAACTTAATAACTTTTTTACAAATGCCAGATGTTTTAGAAGAATGTCCTTGCTCTCGGCTTGAATCAGGCAGTCGTCCAGGTACGGATAAATTTGAATTCCTTTCTGTCTGCAAAATGCAATTACTGGTGCCAGGCACTTTGTGAAGACCCTGGGTGCAGTAGATAAGCCAAAGGGCAGTGCAGAGAATTGGTAGTGCATTGAACCAGCTATGAATCTGAGGTATCTTCTGCAGTTTTGTCTGATAGGGACATGCAGGTATGCCTCCTTGAGGTCCAGTCATGCCAAGCTTTCTTGCCCAGCATGGGAAAAAGCTGCTGTAGTGTCAACATTTTGAATTTTGGAACATCCAGGCAAGTGTTTAGAGATGAAAGATCCAGAATGGGCCTCCAGGCTTTGTCCTTTCTGGGTACCAGACAGAGTCTTGAGTAAAATCCTTGTCCTTGCTCCTGTGATGGTACCTTTTGAATAGCTCTCATATCCATGAGTGCTGTAATTTGTTTTTGAGCCTCTGGCAATTGATTTGGTGGCAGATTTGGCATTTCTTTTAACCTTGGCAGAGTATGAAAGTGGAACCTGTAACCTTGAAATACAATGTTGAGAACCCATTTGTCTTTGGTGATAATTTGCCAATTGTGGTAGAAGAGTGCCAGTTTTCCTCCCAAGGGAGTTGCCAAGAGGGATTTGTTTGGCAGCTGTAGTGGGAAGTCACTGGAGCTGCTTTTTATATTCTGGCCTGATGCAACCCATTGTCGAGGCCTGTAAGGACCTTGTGTTTGACCTCTACCTCTTGGACGTCTGTATCTTTCCCTTTGAGGTCTGTCTGTAATTGGAAAGGACCAATTATTAGTTGGCTAGTTTCTGCTAAATCTAGGAGGCTGAACCTGTAAGAAATCCTTCACCGTTTCCATAGATTTTGCCTTATCCTCCATTTTCTTTAATACCTCTTCTGCCTTAACTCCAAATAACATATCCTGCTGCAAAAGTGCAGCCAATAATTTTGCTTTAACATGATCTGGTAACGTATGTTCTTTTAACCAAGCATGTCTTCTAATGACAGAGCCTGTAACTGCTGCTCTGCAGGAGGCCTCTAGAGAATCAAAACCACATTGCAAAGTATGCTTTTCCACTTGTTCAGCTGCATGCAATAAATCCTGCATTTCTTTAAAATTAGGAGGATCTGATTCTGGAATCATTTTTTGTTTTAACTGAGACAGTAAAAATTGCTGATATTTTAGCATGTGAAACTGGCAATTGAAGGCTCTCATTGCTAAAGTTGCAGACATATATACTTTCTTTCCCCATCTATCTAATGCTCTGGAATCTCTGTCAGAGGGAACTGGATTCTTGGCTGATGAGGCCTTAACTCCTTTGGATCCCTGAGAAATAGTTTCAGGGTCAGCTACAGGGCTTTTATACAGAAATTTATGTGAGTCAGGGACTCTGTAGTATCTATCAGGTTTAACAGCGGCTGGAGGTAAGGAATCAGGATTTAAGCTGGATTCAGTATACACAACCACAATATCTAACCCTGGCGGAATAGCAAGGGGTCTGTGTTGAGGTAATAAAAGGAAGTCTCTGAGCCTTTTCTTGGATTCTGAGTAATCCTGGCCTTCACAGTGGAAATGCTCCCTCATGGTATGTAGGGTTTCCCCAAAGGAGTAATCCTCAGGTGGTGAGGCTGATGGAATTGATTCCTCAGCATCAGAATCCTTATAAGGGGGTAAAGAGTATCCTAGGTCTGAGGATGAATCAGAAGAGATGGACACCTGGTAGGATGAGTCATAGTCTGCGCATCCTGTCTAGGCCTTTTATCAGGAGGGGGATGTGACCCCCTGATCAGAATGATTAGGTCTTCGGCCATTTTGAGCATTTGTTTCTTAGGCATGGAGGCCTGCCCTGGAGAATGCTGTATTTGTTTCTTTGATTTTAAAGGAGGCTTAGACTTAGCTGAGGGTTTAATGCTTAACTGAGTGGGTCTGAAGCTATGGGTTGCTCAGATACTCCGGATCCCTCTGAAAAGTTAGTCTTGGTAGGCTGAATAGCTTGTGTGTCCGAAGGCCCAGCCATCTCCACATGGGAGTCAGAGGCGGCCTGTGGTTCTACAGAAGTGGTCGTCAGGGGCTGCAAAGGCACCTCACTGAAAACTGGAGAACCTGTGACTGGCCTAGAAGAGGCTTCATAGTCAGTTTTGGGGCTCGGATGCCTATCCTTGTCTTTGTGCTTTTTGTGTATTCTGGTCATCGGAAGTTCCGACGGCATGGTATAATTGAATTTTCTACAAAAATAATGTCGGGCAAAATCAAACCGACGTTTAATAGTGCACTTGTTAAACCTAGCACAAAACCGACAACCAGTGACGTCGTGGTCTGGGCCTAGGCATGGAATACAATAGGAATGGAAATCCTTATGAGATATTTGCTTCCCACAAGAAATACAGTTATTAACTTTTACTGACATCGGTCTGATGCAAGAAAAAGTTTCCCCAATGGGGTACTTAGCTTTGTAGAAGACTTCAGTTCTGGATTCAGAATGAAAATCTCAGGAGATGGCTGACCGGCCCTTGCGAACTGCTTTTGCTTCGGGCACCGCACGTCAAGAAAGACTGAAGAAAATGGCGTCGGCTGCATCTTGTATACCCCTGTCGCACTAACGTCAGGGAGGAGGCGACAGCAACCAACGCTGGACCAAGATTTTGGAACTCAGGCCGACTGGGGAACCATCTGACGGCAGGATAACCCAAGTGTAATGACTGCAGCAGTGTAACACGATGAATATTGGTGGGGCACCTACTCAAGATCCCACTACTGTTGTTTCCCCTGACAATCTATATGTATGTAGTGCATCGCATGCATGAGCAAATAATAGGCTTCTTGCACCTGAGTTAACCTGTTTCTTGTGCACTGTCAGTGATAACTCTTTTATTATGTTTATTCCCAATATGACCACTGTTGGAACTTGGTGGAGACTGGCTCTCCGGATTCATGTATCTTTTATGTTTACGGTTCGGCACTTCTTTGGGCTCATAGAAGGCGAGGTTTTGGTTATCATAAAAATTATCATAATAATCCTCATCATCATCACTGTTCTGTGAATCATAGCTCTGCTGCTGCATTCTTGAGCCAGAGTGTTGCCCTGGATCCATAAAAGTTTCACTTGGAATGGTATTGCTCAAAAAAGACGTAAATTCTCCCGGACTTTGCAAACAAATATTTATGCCTTCTTGCATGAATGCAAACCCATTTTGACTCAAGTACTGCACACCAATGTAACTCTCTGAAGACACAGTGTCAAGAGCATATCGCTGATAAAAAAGGATGAGAATCAATTTAAATCAAGTTAGCCCTATTTTGATGGGGCACAATCTCGGTATCAAAAGCAAACCCTAACCGAGGGAGATTCAAATTTGTTAACTTTTCCCTGCACTGCAAGGTGACACTAGGACTGAACAAAAGCGACTTTGGTCACTGGAATGACATACTGCTGCAGTTTGGCATTTTTCAGAGTTTTGTTGTTGCATAATGTATATTCTGTTTGAAATAAGAAATTATCAGTATCACTAAACATGCTCTTTCTTCTTTGACTGCTTGGGTTCTTCCATGTATCCTGGTGCTGGGAGGTTTGAAGCTGCGCAGTTCCAGTAAGGTGAGATGGGTGTCACTGCCACTGCTTCTGCAGGTGATTTCATCCTGCTGCTGCTCCCCTTCAACACCCGAGCCAGTGCTTTGACATGACCGGGCCACATTGAAGCTTCTCTGGAGCCCAAACTCGATCCAGCTTTGGTGCTGCTGCAACCCCTGCGTCTGCTGCGCTGTAGAATCAAAAAAAGCGCCTTGTCTGACAGTTACCCGGTCCTTATGTTCTAAAGCTGCTCTCCTAACTCTCAGTAATGGACCCAAAAATAAAAAAAATAAATAAATAAATTAGCTTCAAAACCTGTTGTAAGAGGGCATCACTATACAGTTTGTACTTTGTACACTATGGCACACCCACCTGTAGCACTGAATTCTATTTTTTCTTTTAACTTGACTCACTTTCACAACATTCATCCTCTCAAAATAAACACATATGCAAATACATATTTAAGGATACCAGTTTGATCATTTCACAAAGAAATCATACAGTCTTTTACGCAAGAACAAAGTGCTTAAATCTGCAGAACAAATCTCATACTTAGTAGCTTTCTGCATCGCTAAAATATGCAAGACATATGTTGAGACCTTTAACAGATTCTTCCCGTTTTATAATGAATTTCAAGTTACAGGAGATGTCAAGGTTCCACTTCTACACTATGTTAAGCAAGCAGCCAATGATTTTCAATGAAATGTTAGTAAGGGAACTACAGTTGTCTACAAATGAAGACAACAACTTCAGGTCAAATGCTACAGAGAACTACAGTTGTCTACAAATGAAGATAACTTCAGATCAAATGCTTTAAAAGTCTGCTAAAACAGAATATGCAAAGCACCTGGCTCTGCTCTTGCTCTACACCTGGATAATTTCCAATCCTGAAGAAAATACAAGCTGCAATACTGCTGACAAAAAGTACATTTGTGTACACTTACCATAAATGTAGATGTTAGAGTGTATTCACTGTTGCAGTCATCACCTGTGTGTTATCCCTGCTGTGGTAGCCCTCGACCAGATAAACACCAGAGTCAATGTTTTTTGGCGTCAGCTCCCATAGCTTGTGAACTGACGTCAGGTCGTCAGTGCTATAAAGCAAGGCAGCTGACGCCATTACATCAGTTTTTCTTGCCCTAACCAGTCAGAAGCCCAAGGAAATATGGCAAAGTGGTCTTGGTGGTTAAAAACCATCCTAAGAAGCTTATGTCTCCCTAAGAAAAGAGGATATAAGGGGGAAGGAGGGAGGGAAACCAGGACCGCAGCAATGAATACACTTGAACATCTACATTTACGTTAAGTGTACACAACTGCACCATGTTCTTTGTGTTTCACTGTTGCAGTCATCACCTGTGGGAGGATTCCCAAAGCTGAGGAGAGGGCTGGAAGGATTAGCTAGAGACCTAGGCATGGGTAAGCAAGCCCTGCAGAACTGCAGAGGCAAACCCTGCCCTAGCCTTAGAGAAAACAGGAAGGTGGTAATGCTTTGTAAAGGTATGGACTGAAGTCCAGGTGGCAGCTTCCAAGATGTCCCTGGTGGGAACTCCTCTAAGGAATGCTGTGTAAGTGGAGGCTGCCCTAGTGGAATGGGTACGAATAGACTTAGGGGGTGGTTTCCCAAGTAATCTGTAGTAGAAATGGCTGCAGTGTGATATCCACTTGGAAAAGGCTTGCTTGGAAATGGCCCTCCCGTCTGCCCTGGGCCAAAGCTGACAAGAAGTCGGTCCATTTTCCTGAAAGGTTTAGTACGGTCCAGGTAGTATCTGAGCTGTCTATGCTCATCTAGTGAGTGCAGAATTCTTTTCCCCTTGTTTCGAGGGTTAGGGAAGAAGGTGGGTAAATGAATGGTCTGGTTCTTGGTCACATTAGATACCACCTTGGGCATAAAGGAGGGGTTAGGCCTCAGGGAGACCCTGTCTAGATGGAAAATGATGACGGGCTCAATGGCCATCAGTGCTTGAAGTTCTGAAACCCTTCTGGCTGAGGTGATAGCTAGTAGGAAAGCAGTCTTCTGGGAGAGGTATTTCAGTTCTGCTAAAGCAGCAGGTTCGAAGGGTGGTAAGGTTAGTTTTTCCAAAACATAATTCAGGTCCCAAGCTGGTGTGGGTGGCCTTCTGGGAAGTCTGATATTAGAAGCCCCTCTGAGGAATTGTTTAATCAAAGGATGTGAGGACAGGGGCTGGTCTGTACTGAAATGAGCTGAAATGGCTGAGGCGTGGATTTTAATAAAAGAGAAGGAGAGGCCACTATTTAGTAACTCTGCTACATAATCCAGGATAACAGGGACAGAAGGTTGTGAGGAAAGTACAGTTGTGTACACTTACCATAAATGTAGATGTTCAAGTGTATTCACTGTTGCAGTCGTCACATTTGGGTTATTTGCTTGCAGTAGTCCTCAGTTGGCCTGATTATCAAAGTCCTGGGTCCTGCATCAGTTGCTGTCTCATCTTCCATGATGTCTGGTAGTCAGGGGTATAAAGCATGCAGCTGACGCCATTACATCAGCTTTTCTTGCCCCAGATGTCAGGTGCCCCCATAATGGGAAGCAATTATATACAAGGTTACACCTCCAACAAAAAAGCAAATACACCAAAAAGCTTTAAGCATAGTAAACAAGAATAGAGGTATAGCCAACAGAAGTCAGTGGGCTGGAGGGAGGGCAACCATTACTGCAACAGTGAATACACTCAAACATCTACATTTATTGTAAGTGTACACAACTGTACTATGTTCTTCGTGCTTCACTGTTGCAGTCATCACATTTGGGCTGATTCCCAAAGCTAAGGAAGGGTGAAGGTAGTTAAAGAGCATTAGGGCTAGCAATCAGGCCCTGTAAGACTGCTGTGGCAAATCCACTTATGGATTTAGAAAAGAGAGGCAGGCGGCAATGCTTGGTGTAGGTATGTACAAAGCTCCAGGTTGCAGCTTCCAGGATGTCCATGGTAGGGACTCCTCTTACGAATTCAGTAGAGAGTAGAGGTAGAAGCAGCCCTGGTGGAATGTGTTCTTATCCCCTGTGGGGTATGTTTCCCATGGTGTTTGTAGCAGAAATGGATGTAATGTGCCATCCATTTGGAAATTGTTTGCTTTGAAATGGCCTTCCCCTCTACCCCTGTAGCAAAGTAAACTGGCAGCTGGTCAGATTTTCTGAGAGGCTTAGTTCTGTCCAAACGGAATCTAAGCTGTCTGTGCACCTGCAGATAATGCAGTATCCTTTCCCCCTTATTTGGAGGATTAGGGGAAGAAGTAGGCAAATGAATGGACTGGGGAGGAGGAAATTAGATAGCATTAGGACCAGCTATAAGGGCCTGCATGACTGCAGTGGCAAAGAAGCCAGCTCTCGATTTAGAAAAAAATTGGCAAATGGTAATGCCTGGTGAAGGTATGTACAGAACTCCAGGTAGCAGTTTCTAGGATGTCCCTGGTGGGAACACCTCTGAGAAAGGCTCTAGAGGTAGATGCAGCCCTGGTTGAATGTGGTCTTATCCCATGTGGGGTAGGTTTTCCACGGTGCTTATAGCAAAAATGAATGCAATGGCCTATCCACTTAGCAATGGTTTGCTATGAAATGGTCTTCCCCTCTGCCCCTGCAGCAAATGCAACCAGCAGCTGTTCCGATTTCTTGAGAGGTTTAGTCCTGTCAAAGTAAAATCTAAGTTGTCTGTGCACGTCCAAGGAGTGCAGTATTCATTCCTCTTTGTTCTGTGGCTTAGAAAAGAAGGTTGACAAATGAATGGACTGATTAAGGGCCACACTGGATACCACCTTGGGCACGAAGGAGGGATTGGTCCTGAGGGACACCCTGTCCAAATGAAAGATGATGAAAGGTCCCACTGCCATGAGGGCCTGTATTCAGACACCTTTCTTGCTGAAGTGATGGCTAAAAGGAAGGCTGTTTTCCAAGAAAGGAATTTCAACTCTGCAGTTGCAGCTGGCTCAAAAGGAGGTAGAGTGAGCTTTTCCAACACAAAGTTAAGGTCCCAGGCTGGAGTAGGGGCACTCCTGGGTGGTCTTAAGTTTTTGGCCCCTCTGAGGAACTGCTTCAAGCAGTGGATGAGAGAAGAGGGGTGGTTGTGTATTGTAATGAGCTGAAATGGCTGAGGCATGCATTTTGATGGAGGAAAAGGAAAGGCCCTTGTGAATCATCTCAGTTAAGTATAGACGAATCTGAAGTAAATTGGGTGCTGCTGTGCCCATCCCCTGAGTTTGGTTCCAAGAACAGAAACTTTTCCATTTTTCAGCATAGGATTTTCTTGTACTAGGTCTCCTAATGACAGATCGAGACAGTGCTGCCCTGCTTGAGGCTTCTAGCATGTCATATCCACAGTGTAATGAGTGTTTGGCCACTTGACAAGTAGAGTGCAGTAAATCTGCTAACTCATTAGAACTGGCACAGTCAGGAAACATTGAAATCTTTTGTTTTAATAGTTCCAAAGTGTGTTGAGTGCTCTGATAGCAAAGGTTGCAGAGGTGTAAACTTTTTTACCCCATCTGTCCAGAGCTCTGGCATCCTTGCTAGGAGTAAAATTATTTGCAGAACTAGCCCTAGCTCCTTTAGGTCCCTGTGTAATGACTTCCGGGTCTGCAACAGGATTTCTGTACAGGTATTTGTGAGAATCTGGTACTCTGTAATACCTGTCAGGTTTACTGGCAGCAGGTGGGACGGCATCAAGGGCTAATCTGGATTAATGGAAAACATCATCCACCACTTCTAAGACGGGGGGGGTGGCTAGGGGTCTGTGCTGGGGCAGGTCTAGAACCTCTATTAGCCTTTTCTTAGACTGACAGGAGTCCTGAGATTTCTAGTGGAAATGTTCCCTGAATGTGTGAAGGGTTTCCCCAAAGGAAAGGTCTTCTGGTGGGGAGGGAAAAGGAAAGCATTCTTTTGCATCTGAATCCTCATAAGTAGTCAGAGGTTGTTACTCTTCAAAATCTGAATAATCAGATTCCTCAGAATCTTGCTCTGTCATAAGTTCAGGAGAAGGGTGCATTTTCCTTTCAGAAGTGTGGTCTGACTGCCCCTGATAAGGGAGATCAGATCCTCTGCCATCTTAAGCATTTGGGCTTGGGGTGGTGGAGCAGGAGTAAGATGGTGGCTAGAGGCAGATTTTCTAGGAGTGGCCTGTCTTCTAGGCCTAAGAGTATCCATCGGTCTGAGAGAAACAGTAGTCGGATGAGAAGACACATTTTTTTGTCTAGAATCTGTAGTGAAAAAGGCCTCCTTGGAAGCTGGTGCCTGCGTTGTGGCTCTGGACCCAACCGAGGCAGAGACAACCAAAGGCTCAGAAGATGAAGAAGATTCCTGCGGCATACTGGACTCCAAAAGGGTCTTGGTAGAGGCCTGCGTATATATTGGTTTGGGCATCAGGGGCTGCGAAAGCGCCTCACTGAATTCCAGAGAACTGACAACCTGCTTAGCAGTAGAGTCATCGGACGGCTTAACCTTGTGTGGTCAGTCTCTATCTTTAGCCCTACGTTTTCTCGAAATGTCTAAAGATTGTTGGCTGACGGACGCCATTTGTGAAGCTGGAGGATGAAAATATCTGTCTACAATAAGAGCTCTATGATGAATGGTTCTCGCGTTAAAGAGGGCACACAATCGGCAACGGAGGACATCGTGGTCTGGGCCTAAACAAGTGACGCAGTATGAATGGAAGTCTCGGTGTGGGATCTGCTTTCCACAGGTGAGACAGTTAAATTTTTCGGACATCGGTTAGTGCAAGAAAAAAGGATCCCCAATGGAGTACTTAGCTTCAGACGTTTTCAGCTGTAATCTGAGCTCTGGTAGTGACCGACTGGCACACTTGCAAACTACTTCTGCTACAGGCGCCACAGCAAGAAAGACTGGTGTAATGGCATCAGCTGCCTTGCTTTATAGCACTGACGACCTGTCAGTCCACAAGTGACAGCAGCTGACACAAAAACATTGACTCTAGTATTCGGGCCAGCTGAGGGCTACCACAGCAGGGATAACCCATAAGTGATGATTGCAACAGTGAAACACGAAGAACATAGATAGCTGCTCAGTACTAAATTCCCATGTGATGATTACCACACTTTCCTTCCTAGATGCTACTGTAAACATTTAACTGATTATATTTCTTAACTACCTACTTCTACTTGATCATCATTCTCCCTCACTGTAGCACTACTTACTAATTTCAACCCAAATGTCAGTCTGTCTCAACTTGTTTTTAATTTATATTCTTGTCAACTACATCCTCCTCCTCTTATAGTCTCAAACTGTATGACAACAAGGTTAGCATTAATCATCTGTTACACATAATTATGTATGCAAAAATACAATGTAGAAAGTGAAAGTATACTGTATAGTGCCTATGCATGTGAATATTGGAGCTTTTCTCCCCAGGTCTCTAAAAAGGGTGTCTATCCCAGTCAGACTTTCACAGTCAACAAAGATAAATAAAGTCTATTTCTGCAGGGGTTGCTATTCTAAAAACAGCACCAAATAACAGGACAGTCTCAGTAACACAGTTCCAAGAGCAAAACATATGCACTATAGTACCCTGATTTTGTAAAAGCTAGTTTCCGTCAAAATGAATGGATACAGCATATAGCCTAAAACAGTATTAGACCAGAAATAAATCAAACTGATAAAAATTCCTGTCAGAAATGTTTAACATAGAAAAGGGTACCACATTTGTGCTTTAAACAAAAACATCTATTAAAATGCTAAAATCATACTCTATCATCTCAAATAATCTTAACACCAAAAAAAAAAAAAAAAAAAAAAAAAGTTTTTCTGTCAAAACTTCCAAATGGAGCTTTTAATCAACATACCATACTGTGTTAGTTAAAATGAAAACAAAAGCATATACAAAATGTTAATCATAAAAACAAATGCCATTCAAACACTGAGAGAAAAGGCAGAGGGGAGAAATAAAAACTCAAAAGTGTTTCTTATCTGAGCTCAGAGAGTTAGATGCAGTCTCCTCAGAGATCCTTCTCTTACTAAGATACTAAAAAACTGAATGGGTCCTGTCTGTGGGTCTGAAAGGCAGCCCTTGTCCTCACAAGTGATTTCTCCATCACACCCAGAGACAGGTGGAGGGGGGGAGGGGATGTTCTGAGCTTTGATAGCCTCTGCCAGAGATAGGGTAGCAGGGCAGTACTACTCATGTGCCAGTAAAGCAGTGTGTTTGTTGGTCATCATGCAGAGTCTAACAATTATGAGGTAAAGTCTGCCTAATTTTAGCAACATTATCTCTAAAAACTGAAGGAAAAAGCAACACAGTTTGGACTGCTCAGGCTATCCATCACCCAAAGCAGCACAGCTGATGACATGACAAAGAAAAGCATTTTACTGGACCAAAATGATGTCTCCTTATACAAGAGATCTGTTTTCTGTGCTCAACAATGGCTATCCAAAATAAGATTATTTTCCAGCAGATTAGTCTTCATGCAAGTCCCAATTGCTGTCTCAAACTTCATATCCAAGAGTTATTAATCAAACCTGAGCACATACAGTACAATAGATGTGGATTATACACTCACTGCAGTGACATCCAGCACCTCAATTACAGTTGTACTGAACATGAAAATAACAGTCTACAAAAACAGCTCTATGGCGAATGGTTCTCGCATTAAAGAGGGCACAGAACCAGCAATGGGGGATGTTGTGGTCTGGGCCTAAACAAGTGATGCAGTAAGAATGGAAGTCTCGGTGTGGGATCTGCTTTCCACAGGCAAGACAATTGTTAACTTTTTTGGACATCGGTTAATGCAAGAAAAAAGGATCCCCAAGAGGGTACTTAGCTTTAGATGTTTTCAGCTGAAATTCAACTTCTGTCCAGTACTTGTGCAAACAGCTTCTGCCACGGGTTCCATGGCAAGAAAGACTGATGTAATGATGTCGGCTGCCTTGCTTTATAGTACTGACGACCTGACAGGCAGCCGACGCAAAAAAAAAATTGACTCTAGTATTCGGACTGGCCGAGGGCTACCACAGCAGGGATAAACCACAGGTGATGACTGCAACAGTGAAACACGAAGAACATCTGCATTGCCAGCAATGGCCCCTGCCAAGAGCTTACTCATGACAGGATTTAAAGAAACATAACTGATACTATGTAAATTCCTACAAAAGATGGGCTCAGTATCTTCCGACTGTACTCAGGGAGTGCAACTGTGATATGGACAAGGTGAGCTCTATCACCGCATCCTTGGTCACAAAACCAAACAGGAAAAATAAATCCCACAAGTGTACATGAATATGGGTAGGAGTTATTAAACAAAAGACTGATGCCACAACCCTTCAAATGATTGAGTTGTTTTACGGCACTTCCATTTGATTTGTCTTCAACCCAGGAAAGATCAACCTGGACTATACAAACATGAAGAAACATCAAAAACAGTAATTTAGAACATTTCTTTACTAACATCTAACATTGCCAAAAATGCTGACTTTGTACTCACACTATGTGACAATGAAAAAGAAGCAGAAATAATGGCACCCAACATTATGCTACATCTACAGATATGTGTATATGAAGAATCTGAATCACACAGTAAGTTGCAAGGATGTAATACACTTCTTTCAATTTGGCTTTATTGTGAATAGTTTGATAGTTTCTCCATTGCACTGAACCTCACAATTCTAAGACAGCATCAAAATTTCAAAGTAAATAGCAAATGTATTATTTCTGAGCGGATTACTTGCTCAACTTAACTGTAAGAATAACCATCTTCCCCATCTTGAAATGCATTCAGAATAATGACGTAGCTTCAAACAAAACATAATTAAAATTAATTAAAGCTAATATTTTATTGATACTTTCAAAAACTTCCACACACACACTTTCCATAAAAGTCAGAGAACAGTGTACACTGTGTGCTACCTTATCAATAACAAATATGATGTCAACTATCTTTTAAGACACAGTCTTAATTTTAGGTGTGAAGCAAAACACGTTTGCCATGGATATTATCATACAAATGTCACTAACAGGTAATGCAAGCAAACCTTTAATGTGCTGCTCTGTGATTATGTCCTGCTATGCACTGGTTCCATGTAATGTGGATATTTCAGTGTCATCCACTAAAACACACACTGTGGAGAGGTGAAAGAAAATGTAATCTATATAAGGTAACTTTGCTCGTACCACAATTGACAATATTTACAGCAAAACACAGATTTGTAAAATACATATTTTAATAACACACAATACAAATGTATTCAATATAAACTATTTACAAGTTTTGCAACAATTCTGGTTATTGTTACGTAACATATTGCATAACAGACTACTAAACAATTAAATTATAAACACAAGAAGTCTGTGTTGCAAGTCTTTTTACAAGCTGTGAGGAATGTTCACAAATCAATACATATACAACAATGTGCAAAGCCTCTCGTGCACACACCTGCGGACAGGAACACTACACTTTTTAAGAAAGACATAAAATAAATGCACTCTCATTCCAAGACAGAAAGCATGCAGTTTCATGTGCACATAAAAGCAATGCTACGATTTTTCCCGTTTTCAGCCAATTCATTACGAGCCAAACAGTTCAGTAGGACAGCTCATTGAAATCGGGCCATTTCACCTAGTAGAATTCTAGTAAAATTCAAGCATCTTTGCAGGGAGGGATGTCCTCCCTGCAGTTGTTACCCCCCATATTTAAATAAACTAACTTGACAGCCACACCACACTGAAGAAAAGTGGTAAATTTTGCTAACCTATTCTTTCAAACCAACTGGCTCTCAGTGAGTTAGCTTGCACCTGATACTTCTCAGCATATGTAGCTCAAAAACACTTGAGAATGAAATTGTGCAGACATGTCCCTAAAAATGTAGTGATGTCCTGTTATTCCTTCCACTTCAGCAAATGCTGCTTTCAAATACAATTTAATTTAAATACTAAACATGTACAGAATAATGGCAAACTGATGCAGTAAAGTTAGTACCAGGACACGAAAAATGATCCTATTCACAAATTCTCCATTAAAAATTTCAGATAAGCTACACAAGTACCTTCTGAATGAAACAAATGTCTACTAAGCTTTGCTTAACACAGCGTGCACATTTATACTTTATATTTTAGGCACAGCTTTTGCAAATGAGGATTAGCAGGAGAGGATACCTGTTTGTCAGAATTTTAATTCACAGTGTTAAGTAATAGAAAAAACTGTTACATCTAATGATCAGAGGAGTACCTTGAAAACCAGAAAACTATGGTTCATTGCGTACTACAATGGACAGAAAGTTAAATACTCTAAATGCAACTGTTAATTTGAAGTGGGACTGCAGTGAAGACAATATATTACATCACAGCCATTTTAAACCGTTACATTTTAACTACAGATAAGAAGGGAGAAGACAAGTTCCAAAATACATGCAAGAATGTTACAAACTTTGGAGTGGACAGTTGTAAGGTTTAATCACAAAACCTTTTCAAGACAAGCAGACAGGGCTGCCTCTACTTCCAAATCAGAAGTGGCTAAAGCAACAAAAAAAAAACAAAAACAAAAATATATATATATATATATATATATATATATATATATATATATATATATATATATATATATATAGCTATAAAAAATGTGGTGGCTCCCTTTCTGCCAGATGCATATACTTCTGCTGAACAGATATGAAATCTCTTGCTATTGGGTCAAAGGTCACCCAGAAAAGACTATTTCATTACAATTAAATTATTTTTTTGCAAAATTACTACATATAGCTTATTTAACTGAGTAATACAGAATGCATATTATTGTCTAAAAATTTAATTTAGTGTATACTTTAAAAATGTAGTACCTTCTTGGGTTAAATATGATTTCTACATTCTGAAATACAAAGATACTAAATTCTGCAAATGGGAAAACAAAACAATGGAAGATTAATGCTTAATATTTTAAATGTATACTTAATATAGTACTAGAGATCACTGTTTTGCATAATTACAATATTTCAAATTAGACTACATTTATAGGATGTATAAAAGCTGCTTATACAAGAGGCTAAACAATATATACCGTATCCCTCCCATTTGAGAACTTTAGTTCAAATAGTAACATTTTAGAACTTTGATTAATAACAGAAATACACAAAAGCATCCAATAACTGCCATAACACCCGTTTTGTTAATATCCTGCACACGGCTGATGTCCATCTGTTGGTGTTTATACAGAATGATCAGCCATGTTAGGCTGACACCATTTCTTCATAGTCTTTATTTTTCATACAGTCTACAGGATATAAGTTGCAACATTTTTATAATTTTGGCCTTCAAATGTAATGCTTGTGTGCTCATTCTATAAAAATATACTGGGTTAGAAAAATATAATGCTTTATTTTTTGTGTGTTTAAATACAGTTACAAATAACCGTTATATTTTACACAAAACATGTCCCACACTGTTTCTGTGCATGCCTACTAAATCCTCCTCCCCAAATAGCAGCCTTAGTACTACAAGGTGACCCACAAATTAGCAAAATGATGTCTACCTCATATTGCAAAAATACTGGCCAAGCAGCAGTTCATATCCTTAAAGAGGAAACTTAATACATATGTTTAGAACATCAAAAGCAAGAGAGTCCTGTTCCAGCAGAACTTTAGAGGACTGTCAATTTCCTTGTGAAAATCCTGCTGCAGATTCTGCTGTAAGTGCATTGGGTTTCTATTTCTACAGTTTCTTAAAAATTACAAATCTATAATCATTCATAGTACTGTGTCACAGAGCCTTTTAAGGCACCCCTAAGGGTCAAACAAATGTATTCTTCTAATAAGAAGAAATTCATAAAGGTCATGGAATGTCTATGATGGGTCATGTAACCCATGATGGGACCATGAGTGCTTCTGCGTTCCAGAAGAATACCTTAATAGGAAAACTGTCCTGAAAGACTGAAGTGGTCACAAAACAGAAAAAAAAAAAAAACAACTTAATAACTGATGTTTAGCTTGTTACTTTTGCTCAGTTCATGTTCCAAACTGCCAAGTAACATGTCAATGCTTTCTTGCAGATGCCTGAGGTTTACTCTGTTGTCCACTGATGTGTCAATTTCTTGCAGTTTCATAAAGGCCTGATAAGTATGTTCTTTGGATATATTTTGTGAACATTCAGTTACGTTATTTGGTCCATTTGTTTTACTGTAGTCTTCCTCACTTTCTGTACTTTCTTCTGAAGGGACATCATCATAGTCTGCCTCACCATTGCTTTCTTTCAGAGGTAGAAAATAATTTTCTCCACAGCTACTCCAGTCTCTTGCATAACGATTGCTAGAAGGACTATCCAGTCTTGCCAGTCTAGGCCTTAGCATTCCTGTGTATTCTGGATTGGTTAGGTTCAATACCTGGGGTCGTTTCTTTCGTCTGAGACAGTTTAAAGATTCTGGCTGCATTAAAGCTGTATTATTTTGTGATGACTCTTTGGTATTGTGAACTAGAAGAAAAGAAAAGATATATTTATCAAATTACAAATTATTGTGGGTAGAACAGTTACCACAGATATCAGCTGATCCTTGTTGATCAACGTAACACAACAAGCCATGCACAAACATGCTGATTTCTATTCTTTCAACACAATCAAGCAAGTATAATGGTTTTCCTGCAGTTTTTTTAAGTAGTGCTTCAGAAAGAAGCTAAACTTTAATATCTCAAAAGCAAACAAATGAGACTGAACATTTGTATGATCACACAGACATACAAAAAAGGCACACTACACACAGAATTACAAATTAGAGGATTGTACTCAATGCCAACCATCTCCAATTTGCTTTTTAGTAGCTAAATTATTTTCATTACTAGTGACTTAAGAAAGACACACAAGAACTTCATCACATCAAATCATAAAATGTACTCATCTACAGTGAGTTATCAGTTACCTGAGCTCACTCTTGTGACTGTAAACTACTAACAGTTTCCTTCTTTGTCATCATCTTCCTACAGTGAACAGTACACATGTTTTTACTCATCTGGGGTCAATTAGTAACTAAATGAACACAATACCGAGTTTGTGGCCGATGGTATATGCAGTAATTTGACTTTGATGGAAACTTTTTTTATACTACAAATACTTTTTTTGATAAAGCAGTAATCAAATGATATTAAACTTCTTTCACTGTCTTTCAAAAGCTTAAAAAGAAAGATATACTCATATATAAATATACCAAGACAGTACATAATTTAAAGTCAATGTCTTCATTGCAATCACTGACAACAGTAGATACAACTTACTGTATTAAACACAAAGTTTACCAAAAGTAATAATAAGAATGATATTCAAAATGAAGACCTTCCATAAATTCTGCACACATCTTTGAACTTGTGATGTAATGCATACAAGGTCTCAAAGATCACTGAACTCATTTTTGAAATACTTCTGATTCTGAAGTATTCCATGAAAGGCACACCAGTATATCACTGTATTTTTCTTGCTTTACCTCTTCTGTAACCACATGAGCACACAGACTATGAACATTTTTTCAGGCGATGCAAACTGTTATCACAAGGAAGAATCCCTCGGGTCTTTAGGGAAGAACCAGTGAGTTTTTCGAATGTGAATGGCTCGACAGGAGTCCAAGTGGGCTCACAAAGAACTATGGAACAGTATCTTAACGGTTCTCCTCAGATTCCTGTTTTGATGTTAGAGAACCGTATATTAGATGCTCCAGTGGGTCCACTTTTCGATACTTTCGTAAAAGAGAGAACTAAAAGGATATCTGATCCTTTTAACTCAGTGGGACAATCAGTGAATATAATACCCTTCGATATGAGGGAACTCTGTGATAAATATGAGAGACTTATGGAAAAGGAATCCAGAATATATTTCAATATTCTGGGTTTACAAAGGTATCTTGATTTGGATATAACCCCTAAAGGTTTGAGATTTATAAAAAGTCCTAGTACCCCTTTCGACCTAAATTGTCCATTGGATAAACAATTTAAAGAGCGTTGGTTCCAAGCATCTCATAAATGTGTTACCGAATGGTTACACATTTTGGTTGAAAGCGACCAGGTTAAACATCAAAAAGTGAAACAAGAACTGGCGGGTTTATCTCAAAGTATTAGTGGTGCCTTGGGAGTTCAAGGCATTAAAAGTTTTTTGGACAAAGTGAATAAAAATTTGATTTCCTTGGAAACGGAACTTGTACAGCAGAAAAAGACTAAACTTCAAAGAGATATTCATGAATATGAGGCGGGTCTGGCTTTTGTCTATACAGCCAATAGGAAGGGTGGAAATCGTAAACGTCAGCAAGTAAGGTTTAAAAAAACTGCTTCTGCTTCCTTTATTTCTTCCGGTGATGAAAGCCATTACGAGACCGATGTGAGTGACGATTTTCCGGTGCTGCCACAACCAGGGAGACCAGACGAACATGCTCGTACATTCTGGGACCAGGGGATTCATTTTCAAATGGGCCAACAGAATGGACAAGGTCGGAAATGAACAAGGAATACAGAACAAAGAAGCTGAGAACTGGGGGAAGGACTTTAGGGGGGATTACAAACAGAGACTTTTTAAAGGACATTACAACAATAAGAAATTCAAACGGTGAGTTATATAAAAATGTAAATGTGCTTATTAACTTGTCAGGTTGTGAATTAACTCAAGAACAGGTATGTGTTTTAAATATGGGATTGAAGTTTGTGCCCACGGTTTTACCTAGGGCTCATGTAGTTAGGCAGGAAATGTTTTGTTTTTTAAGGAAAGTTTTTTTGAAAAGTTATTTTTCGAAGGCTAAGTTATTTAGTGATGAAATTAGTAGCAATTTTAATAATGAATCTGACGACAGCTTTTTTTCATGTTTAGATGTGAATGATGATTTGTATGATGTTGGCGAAGAAAGTATGGAAATTGATAATGTTGACAAAGCAATAGATATGTCATACATCCCTTCGTTGAATAAATTTATTCCTCCCTTTGAGAATCCACGCATTTCCCAGTTTGGGGCAATGGTAGGATTTGGTGGGGACAATATCTGTGAATCAGTACTATTGAATAAAGAGAATATTAAATATAATTTGTCATTAAATGAATGGAAGGCTCTTAGGTCCCTAGAAGATAGAAAGGATATAGGAATAAAGCCCTCAGATAAGGGGAACAAAATAGTTATTATGAATGCAGTCCAATATTTGAAAATGTGTATGTTACATTTAGATAACACTGAAGTATATGAGAAATGTAGTGTTATTGATTATAAGAAGGCTGTGGTTGATTATGAGAGAAGACTTGATAAATATGTAAGGAAAGGTCTTCTCTCTGATAAAGATGTAAGGGATAAGCTAGTTAATAGTAATAGTGAAGTGGTTTTCTTTTTTTGTTTACCTAAAATTCAAAAAAGTGTGACTGAACCCCCGGGTAGACCCATTATCACTGCTTGTAAATATTTTTTTACACAATATGGGATTGCTTTTGCATAAAATATTATTACCTTATGTTATAGCATCTCCTGCATACATCCAAAATAGTTTTGATTTGTTGGAAAGAATTTCTTCTTTGGAATGGAATGAAAGAAAGTTTTTCTTGGTTTTGGATGTTAAAAGTCTGTATACCTCCATTAAACACATAGATGGCCTAAGAGCCATTCAATATTTTTTGAAGGATAGTCCTGTTGTTGATTTTGTTATGGAAATGGTAGAATTTTGTTTGACTAATAATTTTTTTCATTTTAATAATGTATTGTTTAGACAGTTACAAGGTACAGCCATGGGGGCAGCTTTTGCCCCTATGTATGCAAACCTTTTTATGTCTTTCTTTGAAATTCAATTTTTATTTAAGTTAAATTTTATGAGGACCTATGTGGATTTTTATTTTCGTTATATAGATGATTTAATTTTTGTGTGTAATGGAGGTTTAGACGAAGTAGAGCATTTTGTAAGTGAAATGCACATGAATCCTTTTGATTTGGCATTTGATGGCCTGCAAAAAGGGAATAAGGTGATTTATTTAGACTTAATTTTGGAAGGAAATCTAGATGGTAGCATTTCCCATACTGTACATACGAAATTTCTTGATGGGAATCAATACCTTCATGCTTCTAGCTATCATCCTCCCCATGTTTTAAGAGCTTTACCATATGGGGAGTTATGTCGCATTTCTAGATTATGCTGTGACAGGGATGTATTAGGAAGGGAATTGAAACAGACCATTAGTATATTTATGAGGAGGGGGTATGACCCTGTTATTTTGAAAGAAGCTGAGAATAGAATTTGGGAGGAGGTATCCGGGTGTATGATGAACAAGGTCAATAGGTTGAACATTGGGACTTTTACAGGTTTAAAGTCTACAAGAGAAAACTTTGTCACACAAAATAAAGTAGATAGTTTATATTATGTGTCTGTTTATAACATTAGAAGTGAGGAAATGAGATATTTGGTGGAATATTATTGGAATTATTTGACAGGAGACAGACACTTGGCCAAAATTTTGCCATTTAAGCCTTTATTTTTCTATAAAAGGGGCAGGAATTTGAAGGATATGGTGGTGCATGGTAAGTTTATTTTGCCAGCAGTGGCCATACCTGTCCCTTTAACTTCTAAAGGTACGTTAAGATGTAACAGATGTAGTATTTGTAAACAGGTAGAGAAAGCCTTCCACATTATAAATGGGTTAAGATTTGTACCTAGAGATATCTATTCTTGTAGAAGTAAAGGAGTCATTTATGCTTTAAGATGCCCTTGTACTTCATTCTATATTGGGCAAACAGAGAGAATTTAGAGTCAGATTCATGGAGCATATCAGGGATATAAAAAATAGAAGGGAGGATAAAACAATTGCTTTACATTTTAAAATGTTGCATAATAGCGATGCTTCTAAACTACAAGGCACTGTTTTAGAAACAGTAAAATGTTTTTGTGGGTATGAAAATTTGTTAAAACACAAGCTGCAGTACAAAGAAAGTATATACATTTTGAAATATAAGATGTTAGTGCCCAATGGTCTTAATAATGATTTAAATTGGAAATGTTTGCTTTAAATTATATTAATTTATTGTATAATTAATGTGATTGTGAAATGTATAAAAGGTGTGGTTTTGATTGTTACTATTTGTTACTCTGTGAAGGTGACTACACCGAGGCGCTAGAGAAAATAAAAGGTGAAACTTTCTTGCCTGACTTTTTTTGCAATCCCTTTCTGCATACAGTCGATTTGGGGCCAGAGTTGTTATTCTTCAGTGTGGTGTGTGAAAAAGAGAAGTTGTATTCGGTGTTATCACAAGGAAGTTGCATGTCTTGTTTATGTGAATATGCAGCATGCAGGTTGGGCCTGGAATTCAAAGTTAGGTAGTTTTTATTACCTTAACAACAGTACAACTGTATACTGCCAAACTAAATAGGAAAATGTCCTAGACACGTGACCACAAAATCCATGATTAACAACAAATATCAGACAGAGTGTGAATTTCCAGGTGATAACCACCTAAAGTTATAAAACATTATCATCATAATATGGATCTTCAAGAAAACTCCCTTCAAGGAGGAAAATACACTTACATTACTAAGTGCCAAGCTGTTTTTAATTCCCAACAGTGACTGCCCAGTTTGCAAATACCAGTGTTGCTGTAACAGGCAGTCCACCAAACCTCCAGCAAAAAGCAGGGCAGATCTGATTACATGTCCTTTATCTGTGCAGCAAATGAGATTAAATATAATTCATCAAGTGACATGGATCTGTCTTCCAACCTCTATTTTATTAATGTGTTTATAACTAGACAAAAGTACAACTATAATAAATATACAGAATAGCTAAAGCACATATACAGTAACATATACGATCATACAAACAATCCAAGCAAGATTTGACAAGAAAATCACATTACAGCAAAAAAGTAGGACAGTCAGAAGTATATGCAAGTTCATAGAACTGTATCTTCACACAGGTCACATGCCATTTATTGTGATAGACCCCCTCAATCAGGTACTCAAGTACATTCCAGGGGCACAGACTTTGAAAGACAAAGGCACAGACTCCTACTATGCTTACAGCCAAGGAGTCCATTGAGAAGCTCAGCCACATCACCTAGAACTGTTGGGAGATTTATTATGTCTCATTAAGCATATTTTTACCTGGGATATATGTGGAAAATATCACATCAAAGCATCCAGATTTTTTAAAGGATGCTAGTGAACTATTCTACTTGATTATATAAGAGCAGCTTGTTGTAGAAATGTGGGATACTTTGGGTGAGTCACCTTTCATACAAATCTGGTACAATCGATGTGGTAGCGCAGGTTTAGGTTTCCAGAATGATTGCTTTACTACCGATTCTATTAAGATGACATTCAGACAGTGTGAGGCCTGTTCACTACACGGAAGGCTAAGAGAAAGACTACCCTCATGAGTCTTTATGACACTGAATAGAGGGCAAGACTTTTGATTTGCCAAAATAGTTAATAGTAATAACACATGAGGTCTTCTAGATGAGGAAATGTTAGTCTCTCTTGAGTTGATGCAATATACAAGGGAAGAATAAAGTGGGACTATAACGTCTTGAGACCTTTAAGAGATACAATGAAGGATGCCAAAGTTTTCAAGCTGTGGCTCCAAAGGTGCACGTAGCCTCTGGAATCTGAACACAGAGCATGATCCAGTCAGTAACAGTCCAAAAGATCTCACACAGGGGTTGAGGGTGGAGGACCAAGTCAGGCAGAGCTAAATACAACATGATCAGTACTTTGTAGAAGTTCCTCTGTAGAACAGGTGGCCAGTGTAGCTCTTGCAGAACCAGTGTTATATTGTTTTCATCTCAATACCTCAGGTTCAGATGCCTAGTTGGGGATACATGACTCAAGTGACATTTAGCTGCAGAGAAATATGGCTGCAGTGAATTCCTTGTGGGCAAAGGAAGTGCACACTGCCAAGCCTACAGCTTTAATCGCCAAGTGCCTGGGGGCAGAAGCAGTAATGAGTGTTGTGCTCAGTGTACAGTACATGCTTATGTAACTACAACATGCAGAAATGTAGTGCAGCATGGAGAAAACCTTACATGCTACTATAGTCACATTTATGCTCCAGTACGCACTTTAGGTAATGTCCCCTAGACATTGTCTACACACACGAACTATAAAGGCACTGCCCACTGCGCACTGCATTTTCAATGCCACTGACATGCCCACTGGCCAGCCTGCTGCTGATGCCTGCCATATTGCTTGCTGTCTCATCTTGCGTTGGGGGCCACGGCCATTATTTTCCCCCTGTGCAGCTGATCATTGAAGCTGTGGGCATGGCACTGCATTTTTCCTTGGTCCACAGGGAATTTGCAACAGCCAAATTTCTCTGCAGCTGAATAACACTTCAGCCATGTGCCCCTAACCAAATGTACCAAACGGAAATATCACACTGCCTAAGCGCCTGAACCCCAATGTCCTCATAAGTAATATGGCTGCATAGTTTGGGGCAAGGTGCAGTTGACAGAGTTCACAGTCAGGGAACCCCTGGTATAATGCACTGCAGTAATATAACCAGGAAACAAAACAAGGTATGTACCACCTTAGGAAGGTCTGCCAAGTGGAATTGATTGTTTAGCCACAGAATATTCCTACGATGGAAAAAGAAGGATTTAATAACAGATGAGATCTGTTATTTCAGTGTTAGTATACTGACAGGGACAAAGTCCATATCATCCACCCTTGATAAAAACTGCCACAGAAAATAATTTTGAGAAACAATACCAAAGCAGAAAAATACTTCAAGATGGCACATGCACTACCACAGCAATCCTCTTTGAGGTACTGAGCTTCAAATGACTAATGCCCATCCATTCATGGATATGTTCTCAGCAATCAGCTAACTTATACACGTCAGACACAGACTCCTGAGGAGAACAGAAGTAAAGCTACCTGATGCAGTGATGATGACGTGCTAAAGACGCGAGTCTACCTTATACTTATGACAGGATAAGGCGAGCCTACCTGGACACAGCTCTGTGCATACAGGACATCAAAGAACAGAATTCAACATAGTTGAGTATAGGGAAGTCATATCAAAATGAAGACTGAAACACCTCTCACAGACCAAGTACATGCATAGAATTTACAAAACCCAACTAAAACGCATGAGCAAGATTACAGTACTCAGATGTAAAATGTTCCAGTGTGGTTAGGTAGTATGAACTACACGGCCTGCCAACCACCTGGAGAAGACTGACTGGGCATTTAGCCACTTATCTCCTGAAACAAATATGCCAACTTCTTTGGAGAGATTTCTGGTATGAGAATAATGACTAACTAGGAGAAAAAGTGTCCTCACAATGACCACATACATGCCATTTGTACTTTGAATCTTTGCCCAGACCTCCTCAGATCACAGAGCTCAGGATCAGTCCAAGGCTCTTGTGTCCACAGATCAACAAAGTACAGATAACATGGGATAAAACTTCAATGACACCACACAAAAACCAAATAAAGACTGCCAGTAATGGAACTTGAAGAAAAAATAATTGCCACAACATTGTTTAATGCGTTTTCGTCCAATTTAATGATCTTGAACTTCATCAGAAATACCTTCCATGCATTTAAATAATAAATGAAATACCTCATGTGATCTAAAAGACCAATGAAATGCATAAAACACTTAAATGATTGCTGATGCAATACTTATAAGAACAACAACATCATTACTGGCAGTCTTTGTTATATAGATAACATAGGGTCAGGATAGTCACAGTGGCTGTAAGAGTCCTGTAAATGGCATTGCCTAACATCTGAATAATTCTATCACTGCTCTCCAAAAGGTCCTGGTGCAGAGGTAAGTTCTCTGGGTGAATAGGTTACAGTTTCTGCAGTACACCAGTAGTAGTTGGGGGGTGATGGAGAGGCTTCCACCTTAGGTATGTCAGTCCTCAATCATCTAAGAGAATGGTTAGGTCACATTACAGGTTTACACCAAATGAGTCACTGGTTGTGACCCCCAGTATGAAGACAAGTTCAGTTAAGCCATGACAATAAGTACTAGAATTAACCTTCTAAGCAAATCAGAATCCCTTCATGAAACAGAGGTGCTGTTTTACAAAAGCCACTGGTCTTATCAAATTAATGATTAAATAGTCCGGAGCCAACTGGTCATTTGGGCGATATCAGTATGGATAACTCAATGAACTTGGGAAACTCCTGAAGGAATATCCTCACACTGCCAGCTAAAAAGCAGGCGAGAAGGCACCCAGAGCACATTCAGAGGTGGTGATGACTCTGGTAAATTACTTCTTCTGCTCATAAGACTGTACAAAAAAAAAAGTGCAACTCCACCCCAGCATTGCTTTTTTGGTATGTGGGACTGTATGTCTGAAAATCACAACTGCTGTTGCAACTGGACCAAAGTTACTATACAGCCAGGTTTCAACTATAAATATCAACCCAGCCTCATGCAACTGAACAGTTATTATACCAGACTTGATACACATTCACCTGACATTAGAATACTGGACCCAAGCTGTAGCTACAGAAGTGCAGGTCCCACCAAACCATCCCAGGCGACCAGATGGAGCCTTAGTTAACTCACACAGACCCAATGACAGATCTTTTTGTATGGTGGCTCCACCCCCAAGGCAGACATTACCAACTACTGTACAGGCTGTAGCTCACAACCAGTGGAATCTTCTACCCACAATGGAACAAATGCTGACCAGTTCTATACTTTCTTAAGCCAAAAATGTCCATGTTTTTAAGCTCTCTACGGCGAGCAATTCAGATATGAAGGGCCAAGGGCCAACAAAAGGCCTCTATTATAGACATAACAGATCCCCATGAAAAAACAATCCAAACACAACTACACAATAAAAATAATAAAGAAAAAAGTGAACAATTACTCACAAAATAATAAGCTAATAAATACAGCCGTTCAACCAAAGGATGAACAGAAATAAAGTTAAACTAATAAAACAGAGCTGGAAAACCCAAGGACCTAAAAATATAGAAACTAATCATGAAGACTAAATCAAAAACAATAAAGCTATTAACCAACTTGATTCAGTATAATATAACTGGATCTAAGCTAAAACTCAATATACAACCTAACCAAGCTATAAGGAAAATTATAACACACTGAAAATTCTAGTACTATAAATACAGAAACAACCTATCAAGAAAAGGTAGAGATGTTTAAAAAAAATCAAAAGTAAACACCATCCATCTCACTTCTGAAGCATCCAAAACAAGGCAAACTATATTAGGTGATGACTGACAACATACCAAGTTTGTAAATCATTTTAAACACTTTGCTGAACATCAACTTATTCTAAACCTAAACAAAACCAAGATAATAGCCTTCAGTAATAAGAAATTCAATCCTTGCCAGTCTCCACTCTCAGTCCTCTCTTCCAATGGCACCAAGTTAGTCCCCACTAGCCAAACTAAACTCCTAAGTGTGACAACTGATGAACATATAAAATTTGACAAACATATTTCACTGACCATCAAAAATGTGCATACCAAATTAGGCACCCTCTATAGGGCAAAATCATTCCTAACCCAATGCGCCAGCCTGGCCACTGTCCCGTCTCACCTGCTCTCGACTCTCCTCTATGGCACTCACATTTTCACCAATCTGCGTAACACTGACCTCAATAATCTAGAAGCCTGTTACACAGAACAGTTAAATTTGCAACTAATCACCCAAATAGGGCTCACCATTGCTCGGCTCTCTCTCTCACCAAAACTGTTTTGAACTGCCTAACCTCTTATCCTTCAATCAATTCACCATAGTCCATAAAATTGTCCACCAACCCAACAAACTCCCTGCTCTTGCTAACCTAGTACAATCAAGCTTTAATGACAGGCCCCTCAGATTGTCAGAAAAACTTATGCTACAAGTTACCCGCTCCCACCACCTTCAGGGTGACTCCCTATATTCTTACAAAATGGCCAAGCTATGGAACACACTTCTTCAGCCCATCACAAAAAACCCAAACTGTCATGAGTTCAAAAACTTCTAAAAGAATACTTGGCAAATCACTGGCTCTGCTCCTGCCATAATCCAGGCTAATAACATCCTAACATCCCACACCTTTCCACCCTCCCATAATATTACCCCTTATGGTGTATCCTCATGAATTTATGACTCTCACCTGCTCAACTGGTTGCTGGATTCCATTGTACCTTTGCTCTCAACTGGACATTTAATAATATAGGAGAACACTCTTAAAAAAATTTACTTATATGTAGTCACTGTATTTTAACTAGCAGTAACTGTTTGCTGAAATTTCAACTGCTTCTCTCTTGCCAGATATTGTGTCTCTTTCTAGTTTAAGTCTAATGCTTTGAATGTATGATTCTGAACCATGTTATAATTGGCTTCTTAGCTACTCCTGTACCACCTGTAATATGTCTTGTACTTCACTACTTATTTGTTATATGCTTGAAGCTTTTCTCCCCAGCTCTCCGCTGAAAACGGGTTCCTGGCCCAGTCGGACATTACCCGGTTAACAAATGAAATAAATAAATAAAAAATAAATAAATAAACCAACAGACCACAGAACAGTGCTGGACAAGACTGATGAATGGTTGCCCATGCAATAAAGCACATCAAAATTATGTTGCCCGCCCAACCAAACAAATGTATGTTTGGGCAGACCACAGAGGCATGAAAGTGGATCCACTACTGACAAGTTGCAAGCTCATATGGGTGGACAATCTTTAGGCCAAGCCTATGCAAATTAACTGTATAAAAAAAGTACAGTTTTGTACCTACCATAAATGTAGATGTTCGAGTGCTAATACAGCTGCAGTCATCACAAGTGGGTTGTCCTGCTGTCAGGCGATCCCTCGGTTGGCCGAATTCCAAAGTCCTGGTCCGGTGTCGGTTGTCGTCGCTTCTTCCCTGATGTCAGTGCGACAGGGGTATAAAGGAACCAGCCAACGCCATTTTCTTAAGTGTTTCTTGCCCCAGATGTCAGGTGCCCTCAGGAGGAAGGCAAACAAATCACATTGCAAAACTTTACAATAAAAAAACAGTAGTTGTAAGCAAATACACCATAAAAGAATACCCCCAAATAGGTCGTATGCAGGGGTGTTAGCCATATTTCTTGTCTCAGAGGGGAAGGAGGGAGGGAAACCTGGACTGCAGCTGTATTAGCACTCGAACATCTACATTTATGGTAGGTACAAAACTGTACCATGTTCATCGTGCATACAGCTGCAGTCATCACAAGTTGGTAGAATACCAAAGTTGAACATGGGATGGTAGGTACTAAGAGGATGAAGGAGCAGCTAGCATGCCCTGCAAAACTGCAGTGGCAAAACCTGCTCTAGATTTGGAGTATAAGGGCAGGTGGTAGTGTTTGGAGAAGCTATGCACAGAACTCCAAGTGGCAGCTTCTAAAATATCCTTTGTGGCTACCCCCCCTGAGGAAGGCTGTAGAGGTTGCTGTGGCCCTTGTAGAGTGTGGCCTGATGCTTGTAGGCACAGTTTTTCCATGAAAGGAGTAACAAAAGCGTATGCAATGGGCAATCCATTTAGAAATAGTCTGCTTGGAGATGGCTTTGCCCTGCACCCCTGTTGCATAGGACACAAAGAGTTGCTCAGTCTTTCTGAAAGGCTTTGTTCTGTCCAAATAGTACCGTAGCTGCCTGTGAATGTCCAATGTATGTAGAAGTCTCTCACCCTTGTTTTGAGGGTTAGGGTAGAAGGTTGGTAAATGGATAGCTTGATTCAGAGATACCTTGGATATTACCTTTGGCATGAAGGACGGGTTGGTTCATAATGACACACTGTCCTGATGGAAGATGAGGAAAGGTTGCACAGCCATGAGGGCTTGTAATTCTGAAACCCTGCATGCTGAGGTTATAGCTACAAGAAAGGCTGTCTTCCAGGATAAATACTGTAGTTCTGATGAGGCTGCTGGCTCAAAAGGAGGCAAGGTCAGTTTTTCCAGAATGAAATTAAGATCCCATGCAGGTACTGGTTGTTTCCTGGGCGGGGTTAATATTCTTTGCCCCTCTGAGAAACTGCCAAAGTAAGGGATGTGAAAATAAAGGTGGATCAGTGTCATATTCTGCAGAGATTGCTCAGGCATGTATTTTGATTGAGGAGTATGAAAGTCCACTGTGTAACATTTCAGCCAGGTACTGTAGAATTTGTGATATATTCAATATTCTAGGGTCTTGGCCCTTTTGTTCATTCCAAATACAGAACCGCTTCCATTTTGCGGAATAGGCCTTTCTTGTAGATGGTCTTCTGGCCTCCAAAATAATATTCCTTACCTCTTCGGGAAGAAGAGCCTGTTGTAATTTCAGGGAATGTTCCAGGCTGCTAGTTTCAGTGATTTCAGTTGAGTGTGAAGGGTTTTGAAGTTGTGCTGAGTCAACAGAAGAGGCCATTGAGGCAAAATCCATGGGGGTGAATGCGTCATGCTTCTCAGGAGTGGATACCAATGTTGTCTTCGCCAGTCCAGAGATTTTAGAATCATTTTCGGTCCGTCTGCTCTGACCTTCAACAGCACTTTGGGCAGCAGAGGAAGAGGTGGGAAGGCATAAACTGTCATTGCTTTCCAACTGAAAGAGAGTGAGTCCACTTTCCAGGCTTGTCGATGGAATGTTCTTGAACAGAACTTTTACAGTTGGTGGGAGGCAAAAAGATCTATGTCTGGCCTCCCCCACACTCGTGTTATTTGTGAGAAAACTTTTGGATGTAGCTTCCATTCGTGTGGATCTGTAAGGTTTCTGCTTAGACTGTCTGCTAGTGAATTGTCTTTGCCTGGTAGAAACTGAGCTTGAAGTTCGATTTTTAAATCCAAGGTCATGTTCCAAAGAGTCATTGCCAGTCTGCATTGGGGGTATGAATGAGTTCCTCCCTGTTTGTTTATGTACCACATTACAGTGGTGTTGTCTGTCCTTATTAATAATTAACCTGGATGCAGAAATTCTTTGAAAGCCATAACTGCGTTTATTACTGCTAGCATTTCTTTTTTTTGATTGATGTGAAGGTGCTTTTCCTTTTGGGACCATTTTCCTTGTATGCACCGATTTGCCATGTGCGCCCCCCCCGGGCGTAGTCCGAGGCGTCTGCTGTGATGGTCTGACTTGTTGGAGGCTTGCAAAATGGGAGACCTGTGTTCCTCTGGCATGCTTGAGCCCACCACAGAAATTCCTTTTGAAGACATGGAATTAGTGGTATTACTGTTTCCAAACTGTGGCTGTGTTGAGACCATAGATTTTTTTATGTACCATTGTAGTTTCCTCATATGCAACTTTGCACATGGGATTAAAAGAATGCAAGATGCCATGAATCCCAGAGCCTGCAGGATTTTCCTTGCAGTAAGCCTGGTGAACGTTGCCAGTTGTTTGAAGTACCATATTAGTTGCCCTTGTTTGTCTGGTGTGAGATATGCCATCTGGATGTTTGTATCCAAGTTGGCACCCAGGAAAGTTGTAGCTTGGGATGGTGTTAGTCTTGATTTTTTCTTGTTGACTGTGAATCCCAGTGAGTTTAATAGCCTTATTACAAATTCCAGATGTTTCAGCAGTGTGTGCTTGCTGTCTGCTTGAATCAGGCAGTCGTCCAAATAAGGGTATATTTGTATCCCTTGTAGTCTGCAATATGCAATTACTGAAGCCAGGCATTTCGTGAACACTCTGGGCGCAGTAGATAAACCAAAGGGCAATGTAGAGAATTGATAATGTGATGGAACCTGCAAGAAATCTGAGATATCTTCTGCAATCTTGTCTGATAGGGACATGCAGGTATGCCTCCTTGAGGTCCAACGTAACCAGCCAAGACCCCTTGCCCAGCATGGGAAGAAGCTGCTGTAATGTAAGCATCTTGAATTTTGGTACTATTAGAAAAGTATTCAGTATGGATAGGTCTAAAATGGGTCTCCAATCTTTTCCCTTTCTTGGAACCAGGAATAATCTTGAATAGAAACCCTGACCTTGTTCTTACATAGGTACCTCTTGTATAGCTTTCATGCTCATTAGCTGCAAGATTTGTTTTTGTGCCTCTGCCCTTTGATTGTGTGGCAGGTTTGGCATGCCTTGCCTCTTCGGAAGGCTGTGGAAGCGAAATCTGTAGCCTTTGTCTATAATGTCCAGTATCCATTTGTCTTTTGTGACAATGTGCCATTTTTGGAGAATAAAGCCAGTTTTCCACCTAGAGGTGCTTTCAATTGAGCCCTGGTTGTCGAGCAAAGTGGAAAGTCATTGTGTCTGTCTTCGTGATGCACTAGAACCTTCATCACCACCTCTTTGGTTAGGGGTTTGCCATTGTCGTCCTCTGTAAGATCCCTGTGACTGACCTCTACCCCTGGGATACCTGTATCTGCCTCTTTGTGGTCTGTCAGTGGCTGGAAAGGACCAGGTTTTTGAAGGCCAATTCCTACTGAAGCGTGGAGGTTGTACTTGAAGGAAATCTTTCACTGTTTGCATTGATTTTGCCTTTTCCTCCATTTTCTTTAATACTTCCTCAGCCTTAACACCAAACAAAACATCTTTCTGTAGAGGTGCATCCAACAATTCAACTTTGACGTGGTCTGGCAAGGTTTGTTCTTTAAGCCAAGCATGCCTACATATGACTGACCCTGTTACAGCGGCTCTACATGAGGCCTCCGATGCATCATAACCACATTGCAGAGTATGTTTACCCACTTGTTCTGAGCTATGTATCAAGACCTGCAACTCTTTTAAATCAGGTTGTTCAGGTGAGGATAGTTTACTTCTCAAATTAGACAGTAGGAATTGCTGATACTTTAACATGTGAAAAGTACAGTTTTGTACCTACCATAAATGTAGATGTCCGATAGATATGCAACTGCAGTCCTGACATATGGGTTGTCCTGCCTCAGGCAGCCCTTCGGTCGGCCGGATTCCAAAGTCTGGGTCCGGCGTCGGCTGATGTCGCCCTTTCCCCGACGTCAGTGCGCCTGGGGTATATAACCATCAGCCGACGCCATCTTCTTCAGTGTTTCTTGCCCCAGATGCCAGGTGCCCTCCAAGGAAGGCTAAATTTAGAGAATGGAAGAATTTCAGACATGCACAACAATAATAAACAGATACACCATAACAGATATCCCCAGCTAACTAGAATAAAGGGGGATATGGCCCCAAAAGGGTAATTTAGTGGGGCAGGAGGGAGGGAAAACCTGACTGCAGTTGCATATCTATCGGACATCTACATTTATGGCAGGTACAAAACTGTACTATGTCCTTCAAGAATGCAACTGCAGTCCTGACATATGGGTTGAATACCATAGCCAAGCTGGGGGTGGTAGGACCTAAGATAAAGATGGTGTAGCTAAAATGCCCTGCAGGACTGCAGAGGCAAAGCCTGCTCGGGATCTGGAATATAAAGGCAGGCTGTAATGCTTGGAAAATGTATGCACGGAGCTCCATGTAGCAGCTTCTAAAATGTCCTTTGTAGCCACCCCTCTTAGAAAGGCTGTGGAGGTGGCTGTAGCTCTGGTGGAATGTGGCCTGATATTGGCTGGCACATCTTTTCCATGGAAAGAATAGCAGAATCTGATGCAGTTTCCAATTCATTTCGAAATTGTTTGTTTGGAAATTGCCTTTCCTTGCACTCCAGCAGCGTAAGCTACAAAACGCTGGTCAGATTTTCTGTTAGCTTTTGTTCTGTCCAAGTAGTAGCACAATTGCCTATGTATGCCCAATGTGTGCAGCAGCCTTTCACCTTTATTTTGAGGATTAAGAAAGAAAGTAGGCAGGTGAATTGCTTGATTTAAAGAAACCCTGGATATCACCTTTGGCATGAATGAAGGATTGGTTCTTAGAGAGACTCTGTCCTGATGAAAGATGAGAAATGGTGGTACTGCCATGAGGGCCTGTATCTCCGAGACTCTTCTTGCTGAGGTGATTGCCAAAAGGAAAACAGTTTTCCAGGAAAGAAATTGCAATTCTGAAGATGCTGCTGGCTCAAAGGGAGGAAGAGTTAATTTTTCCAAGACGAAGTTGAGGTCCCATGCAGGCACTGGTGGTTTCCTTGGAGGTTTGATATTCTTTATCCCTCTTAGAAACTGTCTTAGCAAAGGATGTGAAAATACAGGTGGATCACAGATGTATTCTGCTGAAATTGCTGAGGTGTGTATTTTTATGGATGAGAAGGACAGGCCATTGTGACGCATTTCTGCCAAGTATTCTAGTATCTGAGGGATGTTCAATACTGAAGCATCCTGACCTTTGTTGGCATTCCAGATGGTAAATCTCTTCCATTTGGCTGAATAATTCCTTCTGGTGGAAGGTCTGCGAGTTTCCAGTAGTATTTCTTGAACCTTTTTGGAGAGAGAAGTATGGGGGGAAGTTATGGAACTCTCCAAGCTGTCAGCTGCAATGTTTGCAGGTTGGGATGAACAGTCTTGTAATTGTGCTGTGTTAGAAGCAGTGGCCATAGAGGCAGGGGCCACAGCTTGGTGCGAGTTACGCTCCTTAGTAATGGATACCAGTGTTGTCTTGGCCAATCTGGAGCTATCAAAATGTCTTTCGGTTGTTCTGCTTTGATCTTCAGTAACACCTTGGTCATTAATGGTAGAGGTGGGAATGCATAAATTGTTAGAGCATTCCAGCTGAAAGAGAGAGCATCCACTCTCCATGCTTGAGGATGGTGTGTCCTTGAACAGAACTTCTTCAGATGATGATTGAGGTGCGAGGCAAAGAGATCTATGTCCGGCCTTTCCCATACATGAGTTATTTGTGAAAAAATGTCTAGATGCAACATCCATTCATGTGGGTCCATAATGTTTCTGCTTAGGCTGTCCGCCAGAACATTGTCTTTGCCTGGAACAAACTGGGATTGCAACTGAATGTTTACTTTCAGGGATTTTTCCCAAAGAGTCATTGTCAGTCTGCAGAGGGGGTAAGAATGGGTGCCTCCCTGCTTGTTTATGTACCACATAACAGTGGTGTTGTCTGTCCTTATTAGTAGATGGCCTTGCTGAAGACATTTTCCGAAAGCCTCTATTGCATGGATCACTGCTAACATCTCTTTTTTGATTGATGTGCAGGTGCAATTCTTGGGGTGACCATTGGCTTTGAATGCATCTGCCCGCCATGTGCGCCCCCCATCCATGGTCCGAGGCATCTGTTGTAATGGTTTGGCTTGCTTGAGGTTTGCTGAAAGACATCCCTTTGTTTAGCTGGCTTGCTTGTGCCCACCACAGAAATTCCTTTTGTAGACATGGAATGAGTGGAATAATTACCTCTAAGTCGTGGCTGTGTTGAGACCATAAACTCTTTAGGTACCATTGTAGTTTTCTCATGTGTAGCCTTGCCAGTGGAATCAGAAGAATGCAAGATGCCATGAAACCCAGGGCCTGCAGGATTTTCCTTGCAGTCATTTGGGTCTGCTTTGCTAGGGTTTTGAAGTAAACTGGTAATTGTTCTTGTTTTTCTTCTGTGAGGAAAGCCATCTGTGAGTTTGTGTCCAGTTTGGCTCCTAGAAAAATTATTTGTTGGGATGGCAGTAGTCTTGATTTTTGAATGTTGATTGTGTATCCCAAGGTCTGTAGCAAGTTAAAGACATAGTCCAAGTTTCTTATCAAGGCTTGTTTGCTGTCCGCTTGTATAAGGCAGTCGTCCAGGTAAGGGTAGATTTGTATCCCCTGAAGTCTGCAAAGTGCAATTACTGATGCCAGGCATTTCGTGAATACTCTGGGCGCAGTAGATAAGCCAAAAGGCAATGCTGAGAATTGATAATGCTCTGACCCTGCAAGAAATCTGAGGTATCTTCTGCAGCTTTGTCTGATTGGGACATGCAGGTATGCCTCCTTGAGGTCCAGAGTAACCAGCCAAGACCCCTTGCCCAACATGGGAAGAAGTTGCTGTAACATCAGCATTTTGAATTTTGGCACAATAAGAAAAGTATTTAGAGCGGACAAATCCAGTATAGGTCTCCATTGCTTTTCTTTTCTTGGAACAAGGAACAGTCTTGAATAGAATCCCTGGCCTTGTTCTGGAGGAGGAACCTTTTCTATTGCTTTGATTTGTAGCAGCTTTGAAATAATTTGTATGAGTGCTTCTGCCCTCTGATTTTGTGGCAGGATTGGCATGCCTTGTCTGGTTGGTAAAGTATGGAAGTGGAACCTGTAACCTTTGTCTATTATGTCCAAAATCCATTTGTCTCTTGTAATAACGTGCCAATTTTTTGAAAATAGAGATAATTTTCCGCCTAAAGGTGCTTCTCTTTGAGCCTTGGTCGGCGATGTCAAAGGCAAGTCATTGTGTTTGTCCTTGTGAAGCAGTGGAAGTTCCTGCTCCACTTCTCTGATTAGTTGGTTGCCATTGGCGGCCCCTGTAGGAGCCTCGGTATTGCCCTCTACCTCGTGCACGCCTGTTTTTTCCCCTTTGGAACTTGTCAGAGTCTGGAAAGGACCAATTCTTCGAAGGCCAATTCCTGCTGAACCTTGGTGGCTGAACCTGGAGGAAATCTTTGACTGTTTGTACTGATTTAGCCTTTTCCTCAATTGATTTCAAAACACCCTGTGCATTGGCACCAAATAGCTTGTGTTTTTCCAAAGGAGCATCTAGTAGCTTTACTTTAACATGATCTGGCAAAGTCTGTTCTTTCAACCAAGCATGTCTACGTATGACAGCCCCTGTCATAGCTGCCCTACATGAAGCTTCCAATGCATCATAACCACACTGAAGAAAATGATTGCTAACCTGCTGAGTATTATGAGCCAAATCCTGAAAGGCCTTTCTATCTAAGGGCTCAGGAGAGGCTAACTTTTTCTGTAAATCATCCAACATGAAATCCTGATACTGAAACATATGAAATAAACAGTTTAGAGTTCTCATGGCAAGGGTGGATGAGGTATAAACTTTTTTACCCCACCTCTCCAAAGACCTAGATTCCCTGTCTGCAGGCAAAGGATTCTTGGCCGTGGACGTGACCACTCCTTTGGGTCCCTGAGAAATAGTTTCTAGATCAATAAAGTGGGCCTTAAAGAGATGTTTATGAGTATCAGGAACCCTGTAATATCTGTCTGGCTTGACAGGAGCAGGGGGAAGAGAATCAGGCGAAGCACTGGTGTCTGAATAGACATCATCCAAAACATCTAACACAGGGGGAATAGCTAAGGGCCTGTGCTGGGGTAGCTTAAGGAAAGTCCGAAGCCTTTTCCGGGAGTCGGAGAAGTCCTGGCCCTGCCACTGAAAATGCTCTCTCATGGAATGGAGAATTTCCCCAAAAGAAATATCCTCAGGAGGAGAGGCTGAGGGGATGGATTCTTCAGCATCAGAATCGTCGTAGGCCGGGAAGGATTCTTCCTGGGAATCTGAATAGCCTGACTCACCAGAGGCTTCATCTGAGGAAAGGGTGTCTGCCTGCTCAACCCTAGGCCTTTTGTCTGAAGGCGGCTGAGAACCTCTGTCTGGATGGGCCTGAGAGCCCCTAATTAAAGAAATTAGATCTGCAGCTAAAGTCATGATCTGTTTATCAGAAGTGGGACCCTGTGAAAAGGATTTAGGAGGGTGAGAATTAGCCTGGCTGGCAGCCTTAGCACGTGTGTAGGCCTTAATAGACATAGACACAGGAGGCCTAGCTGCCCCACATGCTGGAGTGACTTTGTCCACCGGAATGGCGTCGGGTAAATCTTGGGCTTCGGTTTCTGGAGGAAAAACAACCGGCACCGGGGTAGCCTCCGGGACCGAAGTCTGCGGTAAAACGATGTCATCGGTCTGAAGCGGTTGATTTACCACCTCCGAACAGACCGATGCACTCGCGGTAGGCTTTAGCGTGGTGTCGGTAGAAGTCGCAGGCCGCGAATGTCGGTCCCAGTCCTTCCGTTTTTTGGAAACGTGCTGTCGGTAACTCCGACGGCATGTTATAAGAGAAAGATTCCCCAAAATAGTCTTCAGCAAATTCTGCCCGGCGCCCGACAGTGCGCTTATTGAAGCAAGCACAGGCAGCACAGGCTGAGACGTTGTGGTCTGGGCCGAGGCAGGGGAGGCAGTAAGAATGGAAATCCTTATGAGGTATTTGTTTACCACAAGACAAGCAATTATTAACTTTTGCAATTTTATCTGACATCGGCTGAGGCAAGAAAAGGTTCCCCAACGGGGTACTTAGCTTTTTGATGACTTCGGTAACTTAAAACACAGGAGCTGACCGAGCGGCACTTGTGAACTGCTTCTGCTTCGGGCACCGCGCGGCAAGAAAGACTAAAGAAGATGGTGTCAGCTGATGGTTATATACCCCAGGCGCACTGACGTCGGGGAAAGGGCGACATCAGCCGACGCCGGACCCAGACTTTGGAATCCGGCCGACCGAAGGGCTGCCTGAGGCAGGACAACCCATATGTCAGGACTGCAGTTGCATTCTTGAAGGACATCTGGCAGTTTAATGCCCTCATGGATAAGGTGGCTGATGTGTATACTTTTTTCCCCCACCTTTCTAAAGCTCTAGAATCCCTTCTGAAGGTAGGGGGTTCTTAGCAGTAGAGGCCTTAATCCCCTTGGGTCCTTGAGAAATGGTTTCTGGGTCAGCTGTATGGCCTTTATAAAGAAATTGGTGTGAATCAGGGACCCTGTAGTACCTGTCAGGCTTGTCAGGGGCTGGAGGTAAAGAATCCGGGGTGAGACAAGACTTAGAATAGACATCATCTAGGATATCCAAAACGGGGGGTATCGTCAGAGGCCTATGTTGTGGTAGTAACAGAAATTCCCTTAGTCACTTCTTAGAGTCTGAGTAATCTTGACCTCCTCAATGGAAGTGTTCCCGCAGGGTGTGTAAGGTTTCCTCAAAGGAGTAATCTTCAGGAGGAGAGACAGAAGGAATGGATTCCTCTGCATCCGAGTCTTCATAGGGAGAGAAGGATTGTTCCTGGTAATTAAGAGTGCTCAGAAATGATGGAAGCCTGGTCTGAGGACAGGGATTCCTCATCCACTCTAGACCTTTTATCTGGGGGTGGGTGAGTGCCCCTGATAAGAGTAATCAAGTCCTCAGCCATTTTAAGCATCTGCTTTTTCGGTGTGGGTCCAGGAGAGGGGCCCTTAGAAAACTGTTTTCTGGGGTGTTTGGAAGCCTTGGCCTTGGTAAAGGCCTTGATAGAGAAGGTGGAGGGAGGTCTGAAGACGCCATGAGCAAAGGGAGATTTCTCGACTGTCTGAGCGTCAGTAACAAAGGAGGCTTCGGTATCGTCAGGTAAGATTTGGGCCAAGACACCACCAGCCTCGGGTACCGACAGCACCGCTGAAGAGGTGTCGTCGGTAGGCAGAGGCTGCGTAGTCGCCTCGCTGCGAACCGGGACACTCGAGGTCCGCTTAAGCGTGGTGTCGGTAGAGGCTGCGGACCGCATGTGTCTGTCCTCGTCCTTGCGGTTTTTGGGTAAATGCATAGTCGGTATATCCGACGACATCGTATAATTGAATTTTTCACCAAAAAGGTTTTCAGCGAACTCCGCCCGACGCTTTATAGTGCACTTATTGAAAGAAGCACAAAAGCGACAGGCCGAGACGTCGTGGTCTGGGCCTAAGCAAGGTATGCAAAGGGAATGGAAATCCCTATGAGGTATTTGCTTCCACAAGAAATACAATTATTAACTTTTACTGCTTTAACTGACATCGGTCTGAGGCAAGAAAAAGGTTCCCCAACAGGGTACTTAGTTTTTTAGATGACTTCGGTATACTGATATTTCGTTATTTCAGAAGCTGGCCGACTGGCACTTGCAAACTGCTTCTGCTTCGGGCACCGCGTGGCAAGAAAGACTGAAGAAAATGGCGTCGGCTGGTTCCTTTATACCCGTCACACTGACGTCAGGGAAGAAGCGACGACAACCGACGCCGGACCAGGACTTTGGAATTCGTAGACCGAGGGATCGCCTGACGGCAGGACAACCCACTTGTAATGACTGCAGCTGTATGCACGATGAACATCAGAGTAATGTCTGTAAAATATAATACAAATTATGTAGTGTGAACGTTCTGTTAAGGAACAAGCCAAAATAAGAACAAGATGCAGTAACTCAATGCTGCATTTTAATAACACCATATAAAACATCAGTACCATGGGACTGTTGAAGCATGTGCCAGAAGACCATGATGGCTAAATTAGAGTACAGTGAGTTCTGATAAAAACAATCTCAAAGTAAGTCACCCCAGATCAAACCCAGTCCAGTACAATGATACAGTCTAACAAGATTTTAGTGGTGGTAAAACAGTAGTCTGACAACCAAATGGAAAAGGCTTTGGTTGGGTAAAGTAATGCAGACATTCAGACAGATAATTAAACAAAAGAAGATGCAAGTATCTACAGCCCTGTAAGACAAATCAGCAAATTCACAGTTCCACAGGAAAAGACAAATGAAATAGGCACTCCAGTCAAAGCCAAAGATGTTTTCACCAGCTGTAAACCAATAAAATCCGATCAGCAAGACAGTGAAAGTCAGCAAACTCTCAATTTCAGTCAGAACAAATGCAGTGAGCAGAACAACCAGTGAGAACAAATGCAGTGAGAGGAGAACAACTCGTGTCCCCTGGCAGCAAAAAGCACTCTATTTACTCCCCAACACATCACAAAAACATCCTATTGATGGTCATGGGAAGTAGAAGTCTGTCCAACCAAGTAAAGGGCATATGGCAAAGATTCCATTCAGGACGGGGCAACATTCCCTTTGAGGACACATACGCCGGAGGAATTTAGAGTCTCCTTGTACTATCCTGTCTTGGTATATTGTAAGAAGGAAAAATAAAACTGGAACAAAACCCATACACAGTCAAATGGAGGACATGAGCAACAAGCACAGAAGGCACCTAAGCCAAGATATGAAAACGAGAAGCAAAAGCTGTGAATCCGTTATGTTAATCACTGCAACACTGTACCACCAGTCTCCATCTCAATTAAAGATTCTGAGGAGGCTGGTGGGAGGATGCCATCTTTGCTAGAGCAGCACAAGAAGCCTTAAAAATCCACAGTTATGACAACTATTTGTAGTTAGGTGAACTTCATACAAAAGCAGTTTTAGCAACAGAAAAAAACTTGCGTATTTGGCAATATCACAAACAGTAAGACAGACCACTGTCAAAAGAAATACTGACAAGCACAATATCACTTAGGACAGCAAGAAAACAGAAAAAAATTTCTCTGGACCTGCAGTCCAGTTTAGAGAGGTCATTAAATGTTTTCTCATTTAAGCCAGGTTAACTGCAGTGGAAATATCAGCTAATAAAAAGTGGAAGAAAAATACCCAACAGACTACTCTAACCAACTCACCCAAATCCAACCAGCGAATAGGCTTCTGCTGGGTCTATATTACATCATTGAACGCTTAAAAAAGTGAACAATGATTAATCGACCCCATGTAAGCAAAAGCTTACAATGTCGAAACCTCAGAACAGTGATTTTTTTTCAAGAGAAAAAAATTGCTGTTCCAAAAAAAAAAAAACAAAACAAAAAAAAACTTTAAAACATTACATAAAGTGGGAGGCTGTGCCCCCCACACCCCCCTACTTAATTATACCAACTCCAAGATCACACTACAGTGCTGAAAACGGCAAAGTAACGGAAGCGGCCAAGTGAATTCTTTCCCATGGAAAGAATTTGCTTGAAAGCCGCTTCGCTATTTTGTGTTGTATTCGACAGACAGCATCGTCGATCACGTAATAGGAACCCACTTTTGCTACGTACTGTGTAGCTGCATGATGTGCAGAACCAAGCACCTAGCATCAAGAAAATAGCCTGAGAGCCTTGGCAGCTCTATTTTGTGCAACTTACCACAAAGCCACAACAAATAAGCACAACACTACTGTTACAGGAGGTTCCTAGGTTGTTCTTATCGCAGTCTTGTTTAAACTGATGTCACTTATTTACTACCCCCTTCTCTGGAACAGGCTCCATGTTTAGCAGAGTTCCTCCTTAACCCAATTAAAGTACAACTTGGGCAGTTGGATGGAGAACAGGAAATTCATGGAAATGGGCAAGCTGTAAATGGTTCATTTTCCAGGTCCTTGCTTGTAAATGTTTCATCTCGCAAGCCCCTGCTTACACTTACCAAGGTTACCAGAACTTTCCAGAGATTTGGGATGTATGACTAAGCTTAAAAAGGCCCTAGTGGTCGTTAGCCTAATACAAATCTATGAACCCAAGCAGACATTCATACATAACTGCACTACCCACAGTTTAACCGCTAACTATCTCAACAGACCATAGCTGTCCATTTTATTTAACATCTGCAACTCGATGTAAATCCAGTTTTACTTCAAAACAGATAAAAATGGAAGGTCAGACTACTTGTCTCCCTCTGTTGCTAGCTAGCCTTAATAATATAAGGTAAACTAAAGCAACGTAGCAAAAGTATTATGCACAGATGTAATGAATTCTTAATTAATAACTCCTTTTTGTGAGAGGTGCAAATACTTAAGAAATATGGATGTCTCACTTTCACAAAAAGTATATACTGTGAACATTGCACTAATATACCACATACTGTACATCCAACACCGAGACAATATAATGTAATGTCATATACTGATGCTATAAATAAACCCTTACCCAACTCTCCAAAACCCTTAATCCTCAAGTCTCAGCAAAAATGAAAATCAAACATCATATCACATAACATCTCTCCTTTAACAAAGGGTCACAGTATGTGACATCAACTCCAGTACATCACATCATTCAACAAAAATGTTTGACTTACTGGTGACTTTATAGTGAGACAGAGTCCACAGTCACTGGGTTAGTTGAAGGCAGAGCGACAGTGACATTTTTTTCAGGTGCCAGGATCTCAAGACATCTCAAGACATCTCAAGAGCTCTTAGGACCCTTATATAATTACAGCACTGAGTTATGTATGTGAGATGAATGCATGCCACAAATGCAGGCAAGACCCTAACGCACAGCATGATCCTCTCTTCTCCAAGAATGATGCACAAGTACAAAGAAATTTCATTAGTTGATTAAACAAATGTGTCACTCTAGGAAGATCTCATTTCTAATGACATGGAATGAGATGTTTTAACTGCCTCCTTGCTTTGCTTGGGATGGTCTGTACCTCTTGTTCACAGGCTTTTGCATACTGGCTATACCCCTTGTTGCAACCAATAATGTTTTTTTTTAGCCGAAGTTCAGTGAATGAACATTCCAATGTAGCAAAAGTATTAATTTCAATAAACAACAAGCTGCCTGACCTTGAAGCTCTTCTGCATTTGGAAGGCATTCGTATATGTATAATCATTGAAAAACAAATGAAATGTCCATAAAGCACTCCACCACATCTGGGTTTCGCACCTACCATGTGTTCAGACTCAATGGTAACTGTGGTGGAGTGCCTATCTTAAGAGACCATATTACCTCCAGACAAATTTCCAGAGACCAACAAATGTAACTTTCAAACTCCAAATCAAGCTACACAAAATCAACTATCAGTTTTCTCCTGTTGCAGGACACCTTCCATGATCCCGAAAGTTCATGTCAGGTTCCTAAACATCATGGATAAACTCCCCATAAATAAGAACTCCATCATTCTAGAAGATTAACTAATCATCAATTGAATGGAGTACCTAAATCACCAATGTAGGATATGCCCAGACGTTTTTAGATATAAAAAAATGAAAATTCAGTGGAAAAAACTTTACAACCTCAACCACAGGTCAAAATATTCTTGACCTGGTACTTACAAATGTAGCATCATCATGCACAACTCCCCCTAGTCACTCCCTCTCTAACTGAATAACCTTGTCCCTCAAATGTAAATACATTAAACCAATATATTGGAATTCAAACATGTAAAACACATCAATCTCCGCAAATTATATGACAGTCTAGAATTGCTTATAATGATATCACCCCAGACATTATCTCAGCATATAGATTCTCAAAGGAGTTTTATATCCACATAAATAAGAGCAGAGAACTGGCAGTCCCATTTACATTCAATTACAATGAGAACTTTAAAAGAAAACCACTCTGGTGGTCCAACACAAATAAAATCCACAATAAAAAGGAAAAATCAGTACACAACAGATCTAAAAAAGTCAAAGAAAATATTAGGACTTTGACTACGAATTTAAATTAGACCTTGTAAGGCAGCCTATGAACTCAGGTTGGCTTTTCTAGAAAAGTGCAATTACAAATCATTCTTTAGTTAAAAGTAGAAAATTTAAGAAACTTTCAACAATCTACAGAACTCATGCTAAATGGCAAAACCTACTTGGACTCAATGAGCACTGACAATATCCTAGCAAATAACTGTCATATCATTGCTAGTCTTTGTATGTATGCATGTACATTTATTATGTATTTATGTATATATTTATTATGAAAAGAAAAACAATATTGCTGAACAATTTAACATATTCTTCACTGAAAGTGTTTTAACACTAAGAATAGCAAGTCTCCCACAATCCCAACACCCAACCCAACAATCCAAGCAATATTGTAGACGTATTCTCATTTCAGACAGTCCCAAAGCAAACTATTGCAAAACTATTAAATAAGTTGAAACCCACTTCACTGGCAGCAGATAACTTGCCAGCAGAATATCTAAAGTTAACAGCAGATGTTATTGCCTTCCCTGTGTCAGCACTTACAAACCACTCTATAACAGAACAGTATGTCCCAGCTATTTGGAAAATTGCATATATTACACCGTTACACAAAGAAGGCAATTCAACAGAACTAACAAACTACTGACCCATTGCTACACTTTCATCACTTTCTAAAATTCTGGAAAGATGTGTCTACTATCAACTTCTTAAACACCTTCTAAACAATAATCTCCTCTCATCATCACAGCATGGATTCCGACCACATCATAGCACTGCAGCTCTTCTAAGTTTCACTAATACTATAAATAAATTCAGAGACAATGGCAAAATAATATCTTCAGTCTTTTTGGACACGTCTAAAGCATGTGATACAATCTCCCATCCTAAGTTACTGTCCACTTTGAAAAATCTTAATATCAACCCTGACGCTGTTAACTGGATTCAAAGTTATCTATCTAGCCGCCAGCAAGGTGTAAAATGGAAGCAAGATCTATCCCCACTCCTTCCTGTCCCTCAGGGTTCAATCCTAGGGCCCTACCTCTTCAGCATATTCATAAATTATCTTAACACTGCCTCCTCTTAAGCATCTATCATAAATATGCAGATGATTCAACCTTCATATGTGCAGCATCGACAATAACTCAACTTCTTACAGTCACACACAAAGCCTTCTCTGATACTTAAACGTGGCTAGCAAACTCAAGTGATTCTCAACCCTTATAAAACTAAACTTATGATCTTTCATCCATCTAAACCAACTAATCTCCCAGCTAACCTTTATATCACTGCCAGTAATATTACTAGGATTTTACCAGATTCCCAAACAAAACTATTAGGCGTCATAATCAACAACAGACTAAAATTTGACATGTACATTTCTAATACAATTAAAAAGGTTCACAAGAAAATGGGGACAATGTACAGAAACAAAAAAAAAATCTTAACAGATGCTGCAAGAATAGCCAAAGCTAGAACCCAATTCTTTCCTCATTCTTATATACATCCCCCATACTTACCAACCTCAAAAAGTCTGAACTAAGTACATTAGAATCATATTATAATAAGATTGCCAAATGTGCAACAGATTCCACACATTCAGCCCATCACTGTCAATGCCTAAAAAATATTTCTTGGTTGAAACTACCTAATATTATGAACTATAACCAGTATACAATAACGGCTCACAAAATAATGCAAAATCCTGACAACTGACATTCCCTAAAAAATCTTCTACAATCCTACTCTAACATTCGTACTCTTCGATCATCTAACAAAGACTTGTTCCAAGTAACCAAAGTACCCAATACAGCAGGCAACTCTCTAACTTTGTTGCTACAAATTGGAATACCCTTCCACACCCAATACTCTCATACTGGGTGACTTCAACTACCCTTCCATCAAATGGGAAAATGACTCCAGTACAATGTACAGGCCCAACGCTTTCTGGAATTTATCAATTCCAATGCACTGGACTAGCGCATTCTGACCCCCACTAGAGGAAGTAACATCTTCAACCTAGTTATCACCAACATGTGAGACCATTGCTCCACACCTATAGCCAATTCCTCCCTGGTTAAATCTGACCACAAACTGATCACCATGGAAATCTCCATCTCACCTACACCCCCCCCCCCTACTGCTAAGGTGACCATCCTGAAAAATCTCTCTAAAGCCGACTTTGGGATCCTAAAAACAGAGGTGGCTAACTTCTCTGCACCAACGCCAATGGAAAATAAAGTACAGTTTTGTACATACCATAAATGTAGATGTCCGACAGGTATGCAACTGCAGTCCTGACATATGGGTTGTCCCGCCTCAGGCAGCCCTTCGGTCGGCCGGATTACAAAGTCTGGGTCCGGTGTCGGCTGATGTCGCCTCCTCCCCGACGTCAGAGCGGCTGGGGTATAAAAGCGTCAGCCGACGCCATCTTCTTCAGTGTTTCTTGCCCCAAATGCCAGGTGCCCTCTAAGGAAGGCTAAATTTAGAGTATGGAGAGAAATTCCAGACATGCACAACAATAATAAACAAATACACCATAACAGATATCACAGCTAGCTAGAATGAGGGATTGGTACCCAAAAGAATATCACAGTGGGGTAGGAGGGAGGGAAAACCTGACTGCAGTTGCATACCTATCGGACATCTACATTTATGGTAGGTACAAAACTGTACTATGTCCTTCAAGGATGCAACTGCAGTCCTGACATATGGGTAGAATACCATAGCCAAGCTGGGGGTGGTAGGCACTAAGATAGAGATGGTGTAGCTAATATGCCCTGCAGGACTGCAGTAGCAAACCCTGCTCTGGATCTGGAATATAAAGGCAGGTTGTAATGCTTGGAAAATGTATGCACGGAGCTCCATGTAGCAGCTTCTAAATGTCCTTTGTAGCCACCCCTCTTAGAAAGGCTGTGGAGGTGGCTGTTGCTCTGGTGGAATGTGGCCTGATGTCAGCTGGCACATTTTTTCCATGGAAAGAGTAGCAGAATCAAATGCAGTTTCCAATCCATTTAGAAATTGTCTGTTTGGAAATTGCTTTACCCTGTACTCCAGCAGCGTAGGCTACAAATAGCTGGTCAGATTTTCTGAAAGTCTTTGTTCTGTCCAAGTAGTAGCGCAATTGTCTGTGTATGTCCAAGGTGTGCAGAAGCCTCTCGCCTTTATTTTGAGGATTAGGAAAGAAGGTAGGCAGGTGAATAGCTTGATTCAGAGAAACCCTGGATACCACTTTTGGCATGAAGGACGGATTTGTTCTCAAAGAAACTCTGTCCTGATGAAAAATTAGAAATGGTTGTACTGCCATGAGGGCCTGTAACTCCGAGACCCTTCTTGCTGAGGTTATTGCCAGAAGGAAAGCTGTCTTCCAAGACAGAAATTGCAATTCTGAAGATGCTGCTGGTTCAAAAAGAGTAAGAGTTAATTTTTCCAACATGAAATTGAGGTCCCATGCAGGCACTGGTGGTTTCCTTGGAGGTTTGATGTTTTTTATCCCTCTTAGAAACTGTCTTAGTAATGGGTGAGAAAATACAGGTGGATCAGTGTTATATTCTGCAGATATTGCTGAAGCGTGTATTTTTATGGAAGAATAAGAAAGGCCATTGTGGAGCATTTCAGCCAAATATTCTAGGATCTGTGGAATGCTCATCACTGATGGATCTTGACCCTTGTTGGTGTTCCAGATAAGAAATCTCTTCCATTTTGCTGAGTATGCCTTTCTAGTGGAAGGCCTGCGAGCTTCCAGGATGATATCTTTTACCCTTTTGGAGAGAGTATCCTGATGAGGAGTCATGGGATCTTCCAAGCTGTCCGCTTCAATGTTTGCAGGCTGGAGTGTAGAGTCCTGTAATTGTGCTGAGTCAGAAGAAGTGGCCATTGAGGTAGATGCCATGGATTGGTGTGTGTCATGATCCTTAGCAATGGGTACCAGTATTGTCTCGGCCAGTCCGGAGCTATTAGAATGACTTTTGGTTGTTCTGTCTTGATCTTCAGTAACACCTTGGTCATTAAAGGAAGAGGTGGGAATGCATATACTGTTAGAGAGTTCCAGCTGAAGGAGAGAGCGTCCACCTTCCATGCTTGTGGATGGTATGTCCTTGTGCAGAATTTTTTCAGATGGTGACTGAGGTGGGAGGCAAAAAGATCTATGTCCGGCCTTCCCCATGCTTGAGTTATTTGAACAAATATGTCTGGGTGCAACATCCATTCATGATGGTCCTGGATGTTTCTGCTTAGGCTGTCCGCCAGAACATTGTCTTTCCCTGGTACAAACTGGGATTGCAGCTCTATGTTCAATTTTAGGGATGTATCCCAGAGATTCATTGCCAGTCTGCAGAGAGGGTAAGAATGGGTACCTCCTTGTTTGTTTATGTACCACATAACTGTGGTATTGTCTGTCCTTATTAGTAGATGGCCTTGATGTAGGAACTTTTCGAAGGCCTCGATCGCATGAATCACTGCCAGCATTTCTTTTTGGTTGATGTGCAGGTGCAATTATTTTTGTGTCCATTGTCCTTGAATGCATCTGCCCACCATGTGTGCCCCCCATCCATGGTCTGAGGCGTCTGTTGTGATGGTTTGGCTTGTTTGAGGCTTGCTGAAAGGCAGACCTTTGTTTTGCTAGCTTGCTTGAGCCCACCACAGAAATTCCTTTTGAAGACATGGAATGAGTGGGATAATTGCTTCTAGGTTGTGGCTGTGTTGAGACCATAAACTTTTTAGATACCATTGTAGTTTCCTCATGTGCAGCCTTGCTAGTGGCATCAGAAGAATGCAAGATGCCATGAAACCCAGGGCCTGCAGGATTTTCCTTGCAGTCATCCAGGTTTGCTTTGTCAGATTTTTGAAATACTCTGGTAATTGGACTTGTTTTTCTTCTGTGAGAAAAGCCATCTGAGTATTTGTCTCCAGTTCGGCTCCTAGGAATATTATTTGTTGGGATGGTACGAGTCTTGATTTCTGAATGTTGACTGTGTATCCCAAGGCCTGCAGTAAGTGAATGACATAGTCCAAGTTTTTTAACAAGGCTTGGTGGCTGTCCGCTTGTATTAGGCAGTCGTCCAGGTAAGGATATATTTGTATCCCCTGAAGTCTGCAATGTGCAATTACTGATGCCAGGCATTTCGTGAATACTCTGGGCGCAGTAGATAAGCCAAAGGGCAATGCTGAGAATTGATAATGCTCTGTACCTGCAAGAAATCTGAGGTATCTTCTGCAACTTTGTCTGATAGGGACATGTAGGTATGACTCCTTGAGGTCTAGAGTCACCAGCCAAGACCCCTTGCCCAGCATGGGAAGGAGTTGCTGTAGAGTCAGCATCTTGAATTTTGGCACGATGAGATAAGTATTCAGTTCGGACAAGTCCAGAATAGGTCTCCATTGCTTCTCTTTTCTTGGAACAAGGAACAGTCTTGAGTAAAATCCTTGACCTTGTTCTTGTGGAGGAACCTTTTCTATTGCCTTCATTTGTAACAGCTTTGATATTTGTTTGAGTGCCTCTGCCCTTTGATTTGGTGGCAGGTTTGGCATGCCTTGTCTTGTTGGTAATGCATGAAAATGGAATCTGTATCCTTTGTCTATTATGTCCAGTATCCATTTGTCCTTTGTAATATTGTGCCAATTTTCTGAAAATAAAGATAGCTTTCCACCCAAAGGTGCTTCTAATTGAGCCCTGGTTGGCGGGGTCAAAGTTAAGTCATTGAGATTATCCTTGTGGAGCAGTTGTAGGTCCTGCACCACCTCTCTGGTTAGGAGGCTGCCATTGACGCCCTCTGTAGGAGCCTCGAGTTTGCCCTCTACCTCTTGCACGTCTTTTTGCCTCTGAAATTTGTCTGTGTCTGGAAAGGACCAATTCTTAGAAGGCCAATTCCTGCTGAACCTCGGAGGTTGTACCTGGAGGAAATCTTTGACTGTTTGTACTGATTTTGCCTTTTCCTCTATTTTCTTTAACACCTCTTATGCAGTAGCACCAAACAGCTTTTGTTTTTCCAGTGGTGCATCCAGAAGCTTAACTTTAACATGATCTGGCAATGTTTGTTCCTTCAACCAAGCATGTCTACGTATGACAGCACCTGTCATGGCTGCTCTACATGAAGCTTCCAATGCATCATATTCACACTGAAGGAAATGGTTGCTAACCTGCTGAGTATTATGAACCAAATCCTGCAACGCTTTTCTATCTAATGGTTCAGGAGAGGCCAATTTATTTTGCAAATCATCTAACATGTACTCCTGATACTGAATCATATGAAATTGACAGTTCAGTGCTCTCATTGAAAGGGTGGAAAAAGTATACACTTTTTTGCCCCACCTTTCTAAAGCCCTAGAATCTCTTTCAGAAGGTAGGGGATTCTTAGCAGTAGTGGTAGTAACCCCTTTAGGCCCCTGAGAAATAGTTTCTGGATCAGCAGTATGGCCCTTGTATAGGAATTGATGTATGTCTGGGACCCTATAGTACCTGTCTGGCTTAACAGGAGCAGGAGGGAGAGAGTCTGGGGAAACACTGGACTCTGAGTACACATCATCTAAAACATTTAAAACCAGAGGTATAGCCAAGGGTCTATGCTGAGGCAACTTTAAAAATTCCCTTAACCTTTTCCTAGAGTCAGAGTATTCCTGGCCTTGCCATTGGAAATGCTCTCTCATAGAATGAAGCGTTTCCCCAAAAGTAAATTCCTCGGGAGGGGAAACAGAGGGAATGGATTCCTCTGCATCAGAATCCTCGTAGGCCGGAAAAGCCTCCTCCTGGTAATCTGATTGTCGAGAATCACCTGAGGCCTCATCAGACGACTGGGGATCTACCAGCTCAACCCTAGGCCTTTTGTCAGAAGGCGGCTGAGAACCTCTGTCTGGATGTGGCTGTGAGCCCCTGATTAAGGAAATAAGGTCTTCAGCTAAACTTAAAATCTGTAAACCAGTAGAGGATCCCTGAGAAACAGATTTAGGAGGGAGAGACTTAGCCTGTTTGGCAGCCTTAGCACGTGTGTAGGTCTTAATGGGCATAGACACTGGAGGCCTGGCAGCCCCACGTGCTGGGGTAGTTTTATCCACCGAAATGGTGTCGGAACTTTCCTGGGTTTCGGTCTCTGAGGGAAATTCTAAAACCGGCACTGAGCTGGCCTCCGGTACCGAAGTCACCGGTGGAGCTGTGTCTTCGGTTTGGAGCGGTTGTGTAACCGCTTCAGAAGAAACCGAGACACTCGCGGTAGGCCTGAGCGTGGTTTCGGCCGAGACCGCGTGTGTCAGTCCTTATCCTTCCATTTTTTAGGTAAATGTGCTGTCGGAAGTTCCGACGGCATGGTATAACAGAAACTTTCCCCAAAATAATCCTCTGCAAACTCTGCCCGACGCCTAAGAGTGCGTTTATTGAAAGAAGCACAAGCTGTACAGGCCGAGACGTTGTGGTCTGGGCCTAGGCAGGGTAAGCAGTAAGAGTGGAAATCCTTATGAGGTATTTGTTTCCCACAAGTTAAACAATTATTAACTTAACAGTTTTATCTGACATCGGCTGAGGCAAGAAAAGGTCCCCAACGGGGTAATTAGCTTTTTGAAGACTTCGGTAACAGAAATCACAGGAGCTGGCCGACCGGCACTTGCGAACTGCTTCTGCTTCGGGCACCGCGCGGCAAGAAAGACTGAAGAAGAAGATGGCGTCGGCTGACGCTTTTACACCCCAGCCGCTCTGACGTCGGGGAGGAGGCGACATCAGCCGACGCCGGACCCAGACTTTGGAATCTGGCCGACAGAAGGGCTGCCTGAGGCAGGACAACCCATATGTCAGGACTGCAGTTGCATCCTTGAAGGACATCTGCATGACTGCCAAATCATACACCAATGCATTGTACGAGCATGTACACAAATGCATGGGCCTTGCCATACCAAACAGAACTAAGATGCTCTCCTCCAAAAAAGGGAAGCCAATCTGGTGGTCCCCAACCCATCAATAAATTCTACAACAGAAGGAAGAAATTGTTGCAGAAAAAAATGACGTTACAAGACTAGAAAATCTCCCTCATCAGTCTCAACAAAAAGCTGAGCTCCTTTATCAAATCCTCTAAAGCCAGCTATGAAGGCAGAACTGCAGCTGACACCAAAAACAACCACAAAGCCTTCTATAGCTATATCAAAAACCTCAAAGGCAGTACCCATATTTGCTCTGAGTTACTGCACAATGGCACCTCCTATATTGAACCAACAGATATAGCCAACATACTGGCCGACAGACTCAGTGCCACCTTTACACCCCTCCAGGCCCCTATCACAATACCAGAAGAAAGCCTGGTACCCACCATTTCTGTGGCACAGGTAAAAGTTGCATTGTCCAAAGCCAAGAATACAGCATCCATGGGACCTGATATCACTGGCTGCGTCCTACATGAGCTACAAAATGAACTGGCACCACATCTGTGTGCCCTTTTCAATCACAGACTTACCTCAGGCTATGTCCCTAACGAATGGAGCACTGCTACAGTCATCCCGCTCCATATAAAGGGAGAGCAACTACAGACCCTGGGAACTATCACGCCATTAGACTGACGAGTCTGGTATGCAAAGCTATGGAGTGCATCATCATGGACCTGCTTAACAAAGATGTAGGCAATCTCCAAACTTTTGACCCCACACAGTCTGGTTTTGTCAAGGGGAGATCCTGCCAGCTCAACCTGGTTGACTTCTTCAAGGCAGTCACCAAGGCTGTGGATGAGGGTAAGGCAGTGCATACAGCCTACCTCGACCTGGCCAAGGCCTTTGATACCATTCCCCACTCCGGTATCATTGATAAACTCACCAAACTAGGCATCAATCCTTACATCACTAGGTGGGTTGCAAATTGGCCCACAGACAGGCCCCACAGAGTGAAAGTTGCAGATTCCAAGTCAGACTGTTGACCAGTCACGAGTGGATTCCCACAGGGCTTGGTCTTGGGCCCTCTCCTGTTTGGCACCTACTACTCAGAAGTCCAGACGAACACAGAAGGACTCTGGCAGACCAAGTTCACTGACGACTGCAAGCTAGGAGGCATTATCAACTTTCCAAGTGATGCAGACATCCTACAAAAGGGCCTCTCTGAGACCAGTGACTGGTGTCGGAACCATGGCCCAAAGCTTAATGCCAAAAAATGCATTATCCCCTTTGGAAAAAAACTCAGTTCTCATGAATTATCACTTTGATGGGAGCCCACTGAACACTGAAGGAGCCATAAGAGATCTGGGAACCCAGGTCGACAGACACCTCACCTTTGACCACCACATTGCCACTGTGGTCAGTCTTTCTACGTGGCACATCTTATAACCAAAGGTTTTGCATCCAGGAAGAAAGAGGTCATCATCCCTCTCTACTCATCCCTCATTAGACCAGTCATCAAATATAACTCCCTGTTTGGCATGTACCTGACCAGACACCGATAACAGCTGAAGAGGCTACAAAAGTACCTCACAAAAAGGATCCTTGGCTTAAACACATGTCCTACATGGACAGACTCAAGAAACTTCAGCTGTTCTTAGTCTCTTATCTACTTAGAGGTGATCTCTACTTGACTTATAAAGCCATGACCGACCCAGCCCTACTTGAAATGGTATGCCTAAAGAAATCCCAATTCCCCCATGCCACATGCTCCAGAGTTCACAACCTCATTACCACAATTAAAAGAACATGCTGGAGAGACAGGTTCATCTCCCAAAGACTGCCCATACTCTGGAATAAGCTCCACATTCATGTCAAGCAGAGGACCTCGCTGGCCCTCTTCAAGAGAAATACTGATGAGTGGATGGGTAACAGAAAGTTCACTTCAGGGATCATTCCAGTTGCCTTACTGGATAGGAGAACTGTGAACTAATACCGGGTGGCACAGTGCCTGGGCAATTTTTTTGGACTAGGTTTGCAAAGGCTCCAGGGCCATTAGCCTAGTACACACTTATGAACATAGTATTAGATCTATAAGCAATCTTAATCATTTCAAAATAGCTCTCAAAAGACACTTATTTGAATCCTGGTTTTGCACATGCAACATTCCAGGTTAATTATTAGCTTAGCATTACTTATACAATTTGGCAGTACGTACCAACTCTGTTAACATATCCCTTCCAACACCACCACTTCTCTAGAAGTAGTTACATTCCTAGCTGCAACTCTCACCACAGAAGTATTACTAACTATGCACTACGTTGCCCAAGTGATTCTCCCTGCTTAATTTCCTAACTGTTATGTTCCTCCACATAAATAAATTCAACCATATACTTGTCTATAATCAAGTGTTTAAAGTCTTGTTTTATTTTATACTATATATATATAATATATATAATATATATATATATATATATATATATATATATATATATATATATATATATTGTTTTTACATTTTTATCCTGTAAATGTGTTGACACTTTTTTTGTCAATTTTGTTTTAATTTCTGTTACTCGTGATAATTTGTATGTAAGCTTAGACTGGAGCTTTTCTCCACAGGCCTTCCCTGAAAATGGACTCTGTCCCAGTTGGACCATCCCGGTAAACAAATGTAAAATAAATAAATGTAAATCTTGTATAACTGCCTTCTACATACTCTAAGAATGGAGCATTTCCCACTGGACAGCCACTGAAAATGAGACATGTAAACAAAAGCAATAAATAAAGTTAGTGCAAATTTCACTCAGACAGCTATCCAAAGCCCCATGATATCAGTATCTGTCAACCTTCCCATTACTAAAGAACAAGTACTGAAAGTGCTATCCAACACTAAGAACCCTTCCATCATGGGATCAACCCTATATGTTTTTAAATAGTACTAAATATGCCCTGGCGAAACATCTCTAATGTAATCCTGGCTAAAGGTTCATTCCTGGAACTATGGTATACAGCACTGGTGATACCACTCCATAAAGGTAGCCTTACTACTGACCCCAGAAACTACAGACCTATATACCTGACAAGACTCATTTGTAAGGTCATGGACCACATTGTAACAGACTTGATTAGTACAAGCATTACAAATCTATAACGAGGCGAGTTCTGCAGCAATATGGTTTTGTAAAAGGTGGATCATGCCTAACGAACTTGGTAAATATCTTTGAAAAAGACAAGCTGTTGACAGTGGTTACACACAGCCTGTCTTGATATAGCCAAGTCACTGGACACCATTCTCCCATGCCAGCATAATTAATAAACTAAATGTGCTAAGAATAGACTCCTAAACAGTAAGCTGGATAGCTAAGTTGGCTAAGAGAGAGAGCCTGTATGGTGCAGATGGCAGGGACACCACCACATGAAGGTGGCCAGTGGTATCCTGCAGGACTAAGTGCTGGGACCACTTTTGTTCAGTATTTACTTCTCCAACCTACAGACTAAAAACCAAGACCTATGGCCAAGCAAGGTTAAGGATGACTGCAAACTTGGAGTCATTCCTCCTCTGACAAAGAAGCCCCCCAGCAGGAACACGCACTTATGTCTGGTGTACTGAAAATGAGCTTAAATTAACAGCTAAAAAATGCAACATTGTTAATTTTGGCACTGGCAATACCCCAACTTTATAAATAAAACTGTAGTTAAAGCATCTGGGAACTTGGGTTGATAATTCCCCTCTGTTTTGATCACCGTGTAGCAAACTGTTGTCAGGAAACCCTTCCTCTTAGTGCAGCTAAGCACCAAGAAAATATAATCCAAATCTAAAATTTTATTGTCCACTTGTACTCAGCACTGAAAAGAGCAATTCTAGAATTAAGCACATCCTCTGGAATGTAACTCATCAGACATACCAAACAAATGCTCTTAACAGGGTCGGAGGCTTAAAATCCCAAAGCTACCAAAAAGGACCAAAAAGTCTGTCCTACTTTTCTGTGTCTTACAGTCTTCCAAGCAATTAGTTACCCCTGTACAATCTACCAAACTCACTTTGTAAGGAAATTCAAGGGAGTTCAAGAAAATCAATTTTCCCCTTTAGGTAACCTAGCAAATGCACCCAATTAAACATTTGCAACAAACTGATTCCACCTGAATCAAAGGTGAAGGAAGGACTGCTATGGACTGTGGTTAGAGAGGGCTCTCCAGTAGGCAATGATGCATATTCTGCTTAAAATGAAAATCACATCCATCACTGAACGAGTCAAATAAGCCAAAAGGTGCTTGGACGTTAAACGCATGACCTACATTACTCGATCACACACTGAAGTACAATGGGCTACAAAGAGAACTGAAAATACCATCCTGAAATTCAACTTCCAGAATAAGGGATGCAAAACCCCCAAGAGGTGCTTCAGGAAATCCCTGACATGATCAATCTCCAAAGAGTTCCTGAGAATATTCACAAACCACAACTGCACTGGCCATCAGGACACCAAAGAATCAACAAAAGTAAACTCTTGTCTTCCCTTGGCTCCCCTGGCTACCAGTCTGATAATCGAGAGAGGGGCTTTACTCACAAACTACAATTGCTTTGGCCATTAGGAAGATAAAAGAATCAAAACTGTCTGGCAGTTCATGCAGAGGACTAAGGCTCTGAGCTGTTAACAAGCTGTTCCTTGTAGTCCAGGGTACAGGGATGACACATCTATTTGTCTACTGTGTGACTTTGAACAAACCTTTTAACTAACCATAAATGTAGATGTTTGAGTGTATTCACTGTTGCAATCATCACATTTGGGTTATCTGCTTGCAGTAGCCCTCAGTCGGCCTGATTAACAAAGTCTTGGGTCCTGCATCAGTTGCTGTCCCTTCTTCCATGACGTCAGGTCGTTAGGGGTATAAAATATGCAGCCGACGCCATTACATCAGTTTTCCTTGCCCCAGATGTCAGGTGCCCCCTAACTGGGGAGCAAAAAAAAAAAAATATATATATATATATATATATAAAATTTAAAACAAAAAAATATACCTCCAAACAAAAGCAAATACACCGAAAAGGCGTTTAAGCATAGTAGAAGAAAGCAGAGGTATAGTAAGAGAAAAACGGGGCTGGAGGGTGGGTAACCAGGACTGTAACAGTGAATACACTCGAACATCTACATTTATGGTAAGTGTACACAACTGTACTATGTGCTTCGTGTTTCAGTGTTGCAGTCATTACATTTGGGTAGAATCCCAAAGCTATGGTTGGGAGGATGGATTTATACAGCATTAGGAGCAGCTATAAGGCCCTGCAGGACAGCAGTTGCAAAGCCAGCTCTGGATTTAGAGAAGATAGGCAAATGGTAATGTTTGGTGGACGTATGAACTGAGCTCCAAGTAGCAGCTTCTAGAATGTCTCTGGTAGGAACCCTTTTGAGAAAGGATGCAGAAGTAGATGCAGCCCTGGTGGAATGAGATCTGATCCCACTGGGGATAAGTTTACCATGGTGCATATAGCAGAAATGAATACAATGGCTTATCCATTTGGAAATAGTCTGCTTTGAAATAGCTTTTCCCTCTGCCCCTGCAGCAAATGTCACCAATAGTTGTTCAGATTTTCTTACAGATTTTGTCCTGTTTAAGTAGAATCTAAGTTGTCTGTGTACATCCAATTAATGCAGGGTCCACTTACCCTTGTTCTGTGGATTGGGAAGGAAAGTTGGCAGATGAATGGTCTGATTAAGAGCCAAACTGGATACCACCTTAGGCATAAAGGATGGACTGGTCCCTGAGGGCCACCCTGTCCGGATGAAAAGTAATGAAAGGCTGCACTGCCTTAAGAGCCTATAATTCTGAAATCCTTCTAGCTGAAGTGACTGCTAAAAGGAAAGCTGTTTTCCAAGAGAGAAATTTTAGGTCCGCAGTAGCAGCTGGCTCAAAAGGAGGTAGAGTGAGTTTTTTCCAAAACAAAATTGAGGTCCCACGCAGGAGTTGGTGCTCTCCTGGGAGGTCTTAAATTTTTGGCCCCTCTGAGATACTGCTTTAGCACAGGATGAGAGAAGAGGGGAGGTTCTGTGTTGTAATGAGCTGAAATGGCAGAGGCATGGATTTTTACGGAAGAAAAATATAGGCCCTTGTGAAGCATCTCAGTTAAGTATTGCAGAATCTGAGGAATATTGGGCATTGCAGTGCTTATTCCTTGTGATTGGGTCCAGGCACAGAATCTTTTCCATTTGTCAGCATAAGATTTTCTAGTACAAGGCCTTCTAGCCTCCAAAATGACATCCATCACAGGTTTGCTGAGAGATGTCAAGGGTGGAATTAGTTCATAGGTTCATAGGTTCATAGGTTCATACTAGGCTATCTGCCCGAGGGCATTTACAAGCCTAGCCCATCGTTTTGTGGCTTACGCCACCCCTTTAGTATGGGGAACTATACCCATTATTTTGCTGTGCCTCTGTCGAGCAGTGACACTGAGGTAATCCCTGGGGTATATCTGTGATCTCCCATCCATTGGTCAAGATTTCTCTTGAACAAGGCCAGCGAGGTGCTCTGCCTCACATGTACCGGGATTTTGTTCCACAGCATAGGGAGTCTTTGGGTGATGAATCTATCCCTCCAGCACGTCCTATTAATAGCCGTGTCAAGGTTTAAGTCTCCGCCCTTGTGGCTCTGATGGATCTAGATTTTTGAGGTGAAGCATATTCATCAAATCTGGGTTTGACATGGCCTTGTATGTTAGGCAAAGGTCACCTCTGAGCAAGTGGCGACTGAATAGAGCTGGAGTTCTTTCAGTCGGGCAGCATAGGACAGATTTTTGAGACCCTTTATCCTTTTGGTGAGGAACTTTTGTGGCCTCTCCAGCTGCTGCAAGTGTCGGGTCAGATACATTCCGAATGGGGCATTGTACTCAATCATTGGTCTGATGAGTGATGAGTAAAGGGAGACTATAACCTCCCTTGATCTAGATGAGAATCCCTTCATGATAAGGTGGGCAATGTAGAAGGTCTTCCTAACTACTTTGGCTACATGGGTGTCAAATGACAGACTACTATCAACCTGGGTCCCCAGGTCCCTGATAACTTCTTCTGTGCTCAGTGGATTGCCAGCTATTTGGTAGCTAGGGGTAACCTTGTTTTTCCCGAAGGGTATGACTATGCATTTTTTGGCATTTAACTTTAGGCCGTGGCTCTGGCACCAGTTATCCATTTCTGTGAGACCCTTCTGAAGGATATCTGTATCAGATGTGTTTTCTACTATGGCCCAGTTTGCAGTCATCTGCAAACTTTGTCAGCCATAACCCTCCTGTGTTTGCTTGTACTTGGAAAAGTAGATGCCAAACAAGAGTGGGCCCAGGACTGAGCCCTGTGGGACACCACTTGTGACAGGCTTTGAGTCTGACATGGTGCCAGCAACTCTGACCCTGTGGGTTCTGTCACTCAGCCAGTTTGCAACCCATCTTGTGATGTATGGGTTGACATTTAAGCTGATGAGTTTTTCAATGATACCCAGTGGGGTATTGTATCGAAGGCCTTAGCCAGATCGAGGTAGGCTGTATGGACTGCCTTTCCTCATCAATGGCTTTGGTGACTGTTTCAAAAAGTCAACCAAGTTTAAAAGGCATGATCTGCCTTTGACAAAGCCAAACTGGGTTGGATCCAAAGTCTGCAAATTCCCTATGTCTTTATTTATGAGGTCCATTATGATCCTCTCCATGGCTTTGCAGATAAGGCTTGTCAAGCTAATGGGCGGTAATTTCCAGGGTCGGTGGAGGCACCGCCTTTGTGAAGTGGTACCACAGTTGCAGTGCGCCACTCCTGGGTGCGTATCCAGAGGTAAGACTTTGATTAAACAGCTGTCCTAGCTGTGGGTTTAATTCCTCATTGAGTTCATGGAGCACACAGCCGGGGACACCATCAGGTCCCATGGATGCTGTGTTTTTGCTTTGGAGAGAGCAGTTCTCACTTGGGCTGGAGATGTTTGGGGGCTGCAATCGTTTGGTATAGATATCTCTCCTTTTGGGGAGTTTGCACTGAACCTGTCAGCCAGTATGTTGGCAATGTCTGTAGGATCAGTAATCTTCACATCATTTTGAACTAGCTCTGAGCATATCTGGGAGTTTCCTCCCAGGTTTCTAACATAGCTAAAGAAGGCCTTATGATTGTCTTTTGAGTCTTTAGCTATTTTTCTCTCGAAATTTGCTTTGGATGATTTTATGAGAGCTCTTAGTTTTTACTTATAGTGATCAAGGGTGTCTTACCTTTTAAGGATTTTGCTCTATCTTGTAGTAGCTTCCTCCTTTTGTTGTAGAGTTTGTTTATGGCTGGGGTCCACCAGACTGGACGCTTGCCTTTGGTACAAAGAGTCTTTGTTTTGCTTGGGATTGCCTTATCCATGCAGTCCTGCAGGTGCTGGTAGAAGGCATCTGTAAGTGATTCAGCGGCTTGAGTACTGTTTTCCGCCTGCTCGGGGCCTTAAAGGAGACCACACTAGTCTTTAGAAGTGTGAAGTCGGCTTTTGAGAAGTTCTTTACTGTGGTCTTTTTATTTCAAGTGGGGTGGGATGAGGACCTCCAGCGAGATTAGTTTGTGGTCTGATCTCACCAGTGAGGGTACACCTCCGGTGTTGAACATTGTGCTCCCATGTTCGTGATGATGAGATCAAGTATGTTATCTCCTCTTGTGGGGATGGTGACTAGTTGTTCCATGGCATTTGAGTTTATGAATTCCAGGAACTTTTGGGCTAGGGTGTTTGGGCTTGAGTAGTGTTCCCAGTCTATATTAGGGTAATTGAAGTCACCTAGTATGATGGTGTTTGGTGATACATTTATCCCCTCTAGTGTTTTCAGGAAGGCCATGTGAGGTTCCTGAGTTTGTGAGGATGGCCTGTAACATGCTACAATTTGCAGAGCAGTCTTGCCTATGGTTAATTGCACCTGGATGGTCTCCGATGCATCGTGCGTTGCCACCAGTCTTGAGGTGTGGGTGTCCTTGATGAATATGGATACCCCTCCTTTCTTGGTATTGTCCAGATTTTGGGGCCGGAGCATGATATGAGGTAAAACCTGATAGCTGGGGTGCTCTCAGGAGCCTTGAACCAGGTTTCTGTCACAGCACAGACATCGATGTTCTCCATACTGAGAAGGGCCTCGAGTGCGTGCATTTTGAGATTTAGACTTCTGGCATTGAGCAGCATTACCCTTAGTTTTTTTCCTTATTTGTGTTCTAGGGTGGTAGGTTTAGAATTTGAGCCTTGCCTAAAAAGGCACTATGGGGTGGCAAGAGCCTTTGCCAATATCCGAATCCAGGGTGACAGGTGCAAGCCGTCCCTTGCAGCAGCGTGGCTTGTCCAGCATGTCATCCCAGGCAGACAGACACTGGATCCCCTTTGAATGACACCAGTGTTTAAGCCAATTGTTAAAGCTGATCATCTTATCTCTGTATTGTGGCATCATTCTTGGTGAAGGTAGGATACTGCTCAAGGTCAGGGTCATACCTGCCTGGGCTACATAATCAGAGAGCTCCTCAATGTCTCTTTTCATGTAGTCCAAGGAGGTGCGTCTCAGGTCGTTTACACCAGCGTGGACAATGACCGAGTCATATTTGTACCTGCTGTTGAGAGACCTGAGTGCTTGCGTTATGTGGCGGATTCTAGCGCCCGACAGGCAGCTTACTGTGACCTTCTCCTTACTCAGTCTGGTGGCGGGCGTCAGTGTGTCTGACTATGGAGTCACCAATGACTAGTGTGTCTGGCATTGTGTTTGGCCTTAAGGGCTGTGACTGTTTGACACTCTGACTGTGAGGTCTATGTGTTGCAGGTGTTGTGTTCTGAGGTGGTGGTTGTTTGGGTGTCTGCTTTGGTGGCCTCTGCTGTTTTGGTAGATTTTTGATCAGAGCCTCTGAGTATGTCTTTGTGTGTTTATGTGTATGATTTGAGGTTGTAATGGTACTATGTGAGACTGGGTCTATAGTGTGTGTGGTAACCTTCTCCTCCTGACTGGTCTTGCCAGTCCTATGTTGAGAGAGCTCAGCCTCCAGTTTGGCCGTATAGTTGCATCTCTCGCATGTATTTGTGTTTTGTGGGAGGAGGAGAGGGTTGTCTGTGTACATGAGGCAATTGTAACATTGCCTCAATATTCCCAGGTTCACCAGCTGAGCAGGAGAGGACACTAGCAACTGATCCCTCGACATGCTAGAAGGAATAGACAAAAAACTTTAAAAAGATTCCGGGGACGTGGGTGACTGAGAAATGGGGGTTGCCTTTTTGGGGTACTATCTATGACAAGAGTGCCGTATCAAGGTAATAAGTACTGTAGGAGCAAGTGCTACGTTTAACAGATAGAGAATAGTCTACTTGGAGTCAAGTAGAGATGATCTTTTTAATTATAGGATAAGCTGATTAGATCAGTAGTATAGTTCGAGGAAGGTAGTTTTAAGGGAAAATTTGAAGAGTGGACTTTAGGTAGCCCGAATAGTTTAAACCTGCTTAACCGCTGCTGCCCTAGTGTGCAACGGTAGCAACTCCGCGCTAAATCGGGCTAAATCGCACTAATGCGCGCTAAAGCGTGCTTTATAGCAGGGGGCTGGAAAAGACAGGAAATGACCCAAAATGGCCAATAAACTACAAGTTACTGCCTTAAACCACTCCTCTGAGGACAAATAAAGGAGTTATGGAAATGACCCCTAGTGGCCAATAAAACTACAGTTTCAAGTCAGTAACCACCTCTCCGGGGGGCAGGGAAGCTGCTCTTGATTAGCCACGCTGCAAGATTCAAAGTTTGGAGCTGAGTGTGCAGAATTTGGTAGTTCTGCTGATACAGTAGGTAAGGTGTCTGAGGCAGGTGCCATGGAGGAAGGTGTGACACATTGCGCAGGAGTGGGTACCAGTGTGGCGAGGCCAGTCTGGACCAATCAGAATCATTTTTGGTTTGTTCTATCTGACTTTTAGTAGGACTTTGGAGAGCAGAGGCAAAGGGGGAAAAGCATAGACTGATAGGTTTTTCCAGCTGAATGATACAGCATCCACCTTCCAAGCTGTTTTGTGATGAATTCTTGTGCAGAATTTGTCCAACTGATAGTTCTGGGGTGAGGCAAAAAGATCTATGTCTGGGCTCCCCCATTTGCATGTCAACATGTTGAAAACTTGTGGTTCCAGTTTCCACTCGTGTGGGTCCACAAGATTTCTGCTTAGTTCGTCTGCCAGAGTATTTAGCTTTCCTGGCAGGAATTGAGCTTGTAGTTGTATTTGACAAGTCAATGCCGTTTTCCACAATGCCATGGCTAGTCTGCAAAGGGGGCAGGAATGTGTACCCCCCTGCCTATGTACCACATGACTGTGGTGTTGTCTGTCTCTATCAGTAGTTGTCCTGGACAAAGGTAGTCCTTGAAGGCTGTCAGAGCATTCTGTACAGCTAGCATCTCTTTCTGATTGATATGTAGGTGCATTTGATTTGGGATCCATTTGCCCTGAATGCACTTCCCTGTCAAATGAGCCTGAAAAAGCACAGTCTGATGCATCTGTAGTTAGGGTTTGTGCGGCAGGGAATGGAGAGAATGGCAGTCCCTTGTTTTGGTGCAGGCTTCTGCCCACCATAGGAACTCTAGTTGCAGGCAAGGTATAATAGGAATCATTGTTTTCAGGCTGTGACAATGTTGACTCCATAAACTTTTTAAGTACCACTAAAGTTTCCTCATATGCAGTCTTGCATATGGAATTAGAAGAATGCAGGAGGCCATGAACCCCAAAGCTTGCAGAATTTTCCTTGCAGATAGCAGGGTTTTTGTGGCCACCTGTTTGAAGTAAGTCACCAACTGAATTTGCTTTTCCGGCGTAAGGTAAGTCATCTGGGCAGTTGTATTCAAGCTTTCACCCAATTTTTTGAGAGGGTACCAATTGTGATTTCTTTTTGTTTATAGTGTACCCTAGACAAGTTAGAACTCTTTTTAATAATGCCAGATGCTTTAGAAGAATGTCCTTGTTTTCTGCCTGTATTAGACAATCGTCCAGTTATGGATATATTTGAATATTTCTTTGCCTGCAAAATGCGATTACTGGAGCCAGGCACTTTGTGAAGACCCTGGGCACAGTAGATAAGCCAAAGGGCAGTACAGAGAACTGGTAATGCGAGTAGCCTGCTTTGTAGCGGAGGTAACTTCTGCAAGATTCCCTGATTGTGATATGCAGGTAAGCCTCTTTTAAGTCTAGAGTTACCAGTCAGGTATCTTTGCCTAGCATAGGTAGTAGCTGTTGAAGAGTCAGCATCTTGAATTTTGGAATATCCAGAAATGTATTTAGAGTGGATAAGTCCAGAATTGAATGCCATGATTTGTCTTTTCTGGGTACCAGGAAAAGTTTTGAATAGAAACCTTGTCCCTTTTCCTCTTCTGGTACTGGTTGAATAGCCCCCATATTCATGAGGGACAGAACTTATTTCTGGGCCTCTGCCCACTGATTTGGAGGCCGATCTGGCCATCCATTTGGGATTGGCAATGTGTGGAAATGAAATCTGTATCCCTGGGATACTATTTAAAACCCATTTGTCCTGGGTAATCAGTTGCCAGTTTCGTGCATGAAGTGCCAGTTTTCCCCCCAAAAGGGGCGGTAAGTGCTTGGTGATTGTACAGGAAAGTCATTGAGACTGTTTACCATAGGGAGGTGCCTTGTTGCTTCCAGATTTGGAGGTGGAGGCACCCCATTGTTTTGTTTTAAACGTTCCTTGTGACTGAAACCTGGAGCCTTTGGAATGTCTGGATTTGACTTTAGCGGCTCTCGAGGGAACTGGAAAGGACCAGTTCTTAGTAGGCCAGTGCCTACTGGGAACTGGAAAGGACCAGTTCTTAGTAGGCCAGTGCCTACTAAATCTGGAAGGCTGCACTTGTAAGAAATCTTTCACAGTTTGCATAGATTTAGCTTTATCTTCCATCTTTTTTTTAAAACTTCTTCAGCCTTATTACCAAAGAGACTGTCCTGTTTTAAAGGAGCGTCCAACCATTTTGCTTTAACATGGTCAGACAGATTTTGCTCTTTGAGCCAAGCATGCCTTTTTATCACAGATCCAGTTACAGCAGCCGTGCAAGAGGCCTCCAAAGAATCAAAAACACATTGCAAAGTATGTTTTCCAACTTGTTCAGCTGAATGTAATAAATCCTGCAACTCTATTTTCGACAGTCAGAGATCATCATTTTCTGTTTAAGTAGTCCCATGACATGCTGTTGATATTTAAGCATATGAAATTGACAGTTTAAAGCTCTGATTGCCAAGGTTACAGATGTGTAAACCTTCTTACCCCATCTATCCAGTGCTCTATCAGAAGGGGTAGGATTTTTAGCAGTAGAGGCCTTAACGCCCTTGGGACCCTGAGAAATGGTTTCAGGATCAGCAGTAGGGTTTTTGGAAAGGAATTTCTGGGAGTCAGGAACCCTGTAGTAGCTGCCTGGCGTACTAGGAGCCAGAGGCAGATAATCAAGAGTCATACTAGATTCTCAAAAACATCAACAATGTCTAAAACAGGCGGTACAGCCAAATGCCTATGCTGAGGAAGAAGAATAAAATCCCTGAGTCTCTTTTTAGATTCAGAGAAATCCTAACTTTCCCAGTGGAAATGTTCCCTTAAGGTATGTAAAGTTTCTCCAAAAGAGAAATCCTCAGGGGGAGAAGCAGAAGGGATGGTATCTTCTGCATCAGAGTCCTCATAACTAGGTATAGATAAATCCTGTTCAGTAGAAGAATCAGAAGAAATAAAATCCTGATCTGAAGATTCATAGTCAGTGCCTTGCCTAGGCCTCTTAGCAGGAGGGGGTTGGCTACCCCGATCAAGGTAATTAAATCTTCAGCCATTTTGATCATTTGTTTTTTAGGCATTGGGGCCTGCATACGTGGCCCAAGCGTCGGTTTTTTAGACTAAGAAGTAGATTTTGGCCTTAGTTTTGAAGATGGTGTCAGTTTAATATACAAATCTTTAGGTCTGAAAACACCCTCAGAAGCCGGTGCCTGCACAGCGGTTCCGGACCTATCTAAGGTAGAGACATCCGCGGGTTCAATACTTAAAGCATCTTGTGGCATACCGGACTTCAAATGGGTCTCAGTAGAGACCTGCGAATCAAAAGTAGCGGGTATCAGGGGCTGCGAAAGCACCTCACTGAGTATCGGCGAACTAGCGACTGGCTTAGAAGTGTCGCCATCAGTTTTGGACCTCGACGGTCTGTCTGTCTCTTGTCTGTTTCTTTGCGTTTTTTAGGTATTCCGGTAGTCGGATTGCTAACCGATGTCATTTCTGGATAGTTAAATCGTGAACCAAAATATTTAGAAGCAAAAATATACCAACGTTTAATAGTGTGTTGATTAAATACAGCACAAAACTGACAGCAAGGTACGTTATGATCACGGCCTAGGCAAGGAATACAGTACAAATGAAAATCCTTATCAGGTATTTGTTTCCGACAAGTAATGCAATTATTAACTTTGACTGACATCGGTAAGGAGCAAGAAAAAGTTTCCCCAACGGGGTACTTAGCTTTTAGTTGAAGACTTCGGTACTGAAACTGAAAAACAAACATTTCAGAGGTCGGCCGACTGACACTTGTGAACAGCTTCTGCTTCGGGCACCGTGCAGCAAGAAAGACTGATGTAATGGCGTTGGCTGCATGTTTTATACCCCTGATGACCTGACGTCATGGAAGAAGGGACAGCAACTGACACAGGACCCACGACTTTGTTATTCAGGCCGACTGAGGGCAACCTGCCAGTAGATTACCCAAATGTAATGACTGCAACAGTGAAACACAAAGAACGTGAAAAGAACCATTTCAGGAAACTAATGGAGCTAGGGCATTTCATTGTTAATGCTCACACATACAGTAATGACTCAAGGCGGGAAAGGAGACTTGAAAGGTGTTTAGGACTACCAGTGTGTGAAGCTGTACTTCAGAGTAGATTCTATGATGTACTTTAAATAAGCTGATAAACAGATGAGTCTTTAAAAAGTACAGTTTTGTACCTACCATAAATGTAGATGTCCAATAGATATGCAACTGCAGTCCTGACATATGGGTTGTCCTGCCTCAGGCAGCCCTTCGGTCGGCCGGATTCCAAAGTCTGGGTCCGGCGTCAGCTGATGTTACCTCCTCCCCGACGTCAGAGCGGCTGGAGTATAAAGGCATCCGCCGATGCCATCTTCTTCAGTGTTTCTTGCCCCAGATGCCAGGTGCCCTCCAAGGAAGGCTAAATTTTGTGAATGGATAAGCAAAAAATGCCAGACATGCACAACAGTAATAAACAGATACACCATAACAGATATCCCCAGCTAAAAAGGAGAGGGGGAATGGACCCAAGGAAAAAAGCAGAGGGGTAGGAGGGAGGGAAAACCTGACTGCACATCTACATTTATGGTAGGTACAAAACTGTACTATGTCCTTCAAGAATGCAACTGCAGTCCTGACATATGGGTGGAATACCATAGCCAAGCTGGGGGTGGTAGGATCTAAGCAAGGGATGGTGTAGCTAAAAGACCCTGCAGGACTGTAGAAGCAAAGCCTGCTCGGGATCTGGAGTATAAAGGCAGGTTGTAGTGTCTGGTAAATGTATGCATGGAGCTCCATGTAGCAGCCTCTAGAATGTCCTTTGTAGCCACTCCTCTTAGAAAGGTTGTGGATGTGGCTATAGCTCTGGTTGAGTGTGGTCTAACATTGGCTGGCACACCCTTTCCATGGAAGGAGTAACAGAATCTGATGCAGTGTCCAATCCATTTTGAAATTGTTTGTTTGGAGACTGCCTTTCCTTGCACTCCGGCAGCATAGGCTACAAATAGTTAGTCAGACTTCCTGGTTGTCTTTGTTCTGTCCATGTAGTAGCGTAATTGTCTGTGTATGTCTAAAGTATGCAGCAGCTTTTCCCCTTTATTTTGAGGATTGGGAAAGAAAGTAGGTAGATGAATTGTTTGATTTAGAGACACCCTGGATATCACTTTTGGCATGAATGAAGGATTGGTCCTTAGAGAAACTCTGTCCTGATGAAAAATGAGAAAGGGAGGTACTGCCATGAGGGCCTGTATCTCCGAGAATCTTCTTGCTGAGGTAACTGCCAACAGGAAGACCGTTTTCCAGGAGAGAAATTGCATTTCTGAAGATGCTGCTGGTTCAAAAGGAGGAAGAGTTCATTTTTCCAAGACGTAGTTGAGGTCCCATGCAGGAACTGGTGGTTTTCTGGGAGGTTTGATATTCTTTATCCCTCTTAGAAACTGTCTTAGCAAGGGATGCGAAAACACAAGTGGGTCACAGTTGTAATTTGCTGAGATTGCTGAAGCGTGAATTTTAATGGAAGAATATGAGAGGCCATTATGAAACATTTCTGCCAAGTATTCTAATATCTGAGGTATGTTCATCACTGATACATCTTGGCCCTTTTTGGCATTTCAGATGATGAATCTCTTCCACTTGGCCGAATAGGTTTTTCTGGTGGAAGGTCTGCATGCTTCCAGCAAGATTTCCTGAACCTTTTCGTAGAGGGGGACATGGGACAAAGTCATGGAACCCTCCAAGCTGTCAATTGTAATGTTTGCAGGTTTTGATGAACAGTCCTGTAATTGTGTTGAGTTAGGAGCAGTGGCCATTGGGGCAAGGGCCACGGTTTGGAGTGAGTTATGCTCATTAGCAAGGGATACCAATGCTGCCTCGGCCAGTCTGGAGCTATCAATATTCCTTTTGGTTGCTCTGCTTTGATCTTTAGTAACACCTTGGTCAGTAATGGTAGAGGAGGGAATGCATAGATTTTTAGGGTATTCCAGCTGAAGGAGAGAGCATCCGTTCTCCAGGCTAGAGGATGGTGTGTCCTTGAGCAGAACCTGTCCAGGTGGTGATTGAGATGGGAAGCAAAGAGATCTATGTCCGGTCTTCCCATGCAGTTGTTATTTGTTATTTGTGAGAAAATGTGTGGATGCAACATCCATTTGTGTGGATCCACGAAATTTCTGCTCAACCTGTCCGCCAGAACATTGTCCTTGCCCGGAACAAACTGGGATTGCAAACGGATGTTCAGTTTCAGGGACTTTTCCCAAAGAGCCATTGTTAGTCTGCAGAGGGGATACGAGTGAGTGCCTCCTTGTTTGTTTATATACCACATGACAGTGGTGTTGTCTGTCCTTATTAGCAGATGGCCTTGTTGAAGAGAGTTTCCAAAGGCTTCTATTGCATGCATCACTGCCAACATCTCTTTTTGATTTATGTGCAGAGGCATTTCCGTGGGAGTCCATTGACCTTGAATGCATCTGTCCTCCATGTGTGCCCCCCATCCATGATCTGAGGCGTCTGTTGTAATGGTTTGACTTGCTTGAACTTTGTTGAAAGGCATGCCTTGGTTTAAATGGCTTGGTTGAGCCCACCACAAAAATTCCCTTTGCAGGCATGGAATGAGTGGTATTACGTCTTCTAGGTTGTGGCTGTGTTGAGACCATAAGCTTTTTAGGTACCATTGTAGCTTTCTCATGTGTAGTCTTGCCAGAGGGATCAGAAGAATGCAAGATGCCATGAAACCCAGGGCCTGCAGGATCTTCCTTGCGGTCAGCTGGGTAAGTTTTGCTAGGCTTTTGAAGTAATCTGGTAAATGCTGTTGTTTCTCCTCTGTGAGGAAAGCCATTTGTGATTGTGTGTCCAGTTTTGCTCCTAGAAAAATAATCTTTTGGGATGGCAATAGTCTTGATTTTTGAATGTTGACTGTGTATCCCAAAGCCTGTAGCAACTGAATGACATAGTCCAAGTTTTTTATCAAGGTTTGTTTGCTGTCTGCTTGTATGAGGTAGTCGTCCAGGTAAGGGTATATTTGAATCCCCTGGAGTCTGCAATGTGCAACAACTGATGCCAGGCATTTCGTGAATACTCTGGGTGCAGTAGATAAGCCAAACGGCAATGCTGAGAATTGATAATGCTCTGTTCCTGCAAGAAATCTGAGGTATCTTCTGCAGCTGTGTCTGATTGGGACATGCAGGTATGCCTCCTTGAGGTCCAGAGTAACCAGCCAAGACCCCTTGCCCAGCATGGGAAGGAGTTGCTGTAACGTCAGCATTTTGAATTTTGGCACAATGAGAAAGGTGTTTAGAATGGACAAGTCCAGTATAGGCCTCCATTGCTTTTCTTTTCTTGGAACAAGGAACAGTCTTGAATAGAATCCCTGGCCTTATTCCTGAGGAGGAACCTTTTCTATAGCTTTTATTTGTAACAGCTTTGAAACTTGTAAGAGAGCCTCTGCCCTTTGATTTTGTGGCAGGTTTGGGATGCCTTGTCTCGTTGGTAAGGTGTGGAAGTGGAACCTGTAACCTCTGTCTATTATGTCCAGAATCCATTTGTCCTTGGTTAAAATGTGCCAGTTCTTTGAGAATAAGGATAATTTTCCGCCTAGAGGTGCTTCTCTTTGAGCCTTAGTAGGTGGAGTGAAAGTCAAGTCATTGTGATTGTCCCTGTGGTGCAGGTGAACTCCCTGTGCCACTTCTCTGATTTGGTGGTTGCCATTGGCGGCCCCTGTAGGAGCCTCGGTATTGCCCTCTACCTCGAGCACGCCTGTTCTTTCCCCTTTGAAACTTGTCTGAGTCTGGAAAGGACCAATTCTTTGAAGGCCAATTCCTGCTGAATCTGGGAGGCTGAACCTGGAGGAAATCCTTGACAGTCTGTACTGATTTTGCCTTTTCCTCAATAGACTTCAACACATCCTGTGCATTAGCACCGAAAAGCTTCTGTTTTTCCAGAGGTGCATCCAGGAGCTTAGCTTTAACATGGTCTGGCAGTGGCTGTTCTTTCAACCAAGCATGTCTACGTATAACGGCCCCTGTCATGCGAAGCACTGGAGTCTGAGTATACATCATCAAGGACATCCAACACTGGAGGAATAGCTAAAGGTCTGTGTTGGGGTAGCTTAAGGAAGGTACGTAGCCTTTTCCTGGAGTCAGAAAATTCCTGACCCTGCCACTGAAAATGTTCTCTCATGGAGTGGAGAAGTTCACCAAAAGAAATATCCTCTGGAGGGGAGGCAGAGGGAATTGAATCCTCAGCATCCGAGTCCTCATAGGCCTGGAAGGATTCTTCCTGGGTATCTGAGTGCTCTGAATCCCCAGAGGCTTCATCTGAAGAGAGGGTGTCTGTCTGCTCAGTTCTAGGCCTTTTGTCTGCAGGCGGCTGAGAACCTCTGTCTGGGTGTGGCTGAGAACCCCTGATAAGAGAGATTAGATCTGCATCAAGAGTCATGATCTATCAGAAGAGGGGCCCTGAGCAGTAGATTTAGGATGGGCCTTGGCCTGGCTGGCAGCCTTAGCACGTGCAAAGGCCTTGATGGACATGGATACCGGAGGCCTAGCTGCCCCACATGCAGGGGTAACCTTGTCCACAGGAATGGTGTCGGGTAAATCTAGAGCTTCGGTTTCTGGAGGAAAATCAACAACCGGCACCGTTGAAATCTCCGGGACTGAAGAACGCGTTAAAGTGGTGTCGTCGGCCTGGGGCGGTTGAATTACTGCTTCCGAAGGGACCGATGCACTCGCGGAGGGCTTAGGCGTGGTATCGGTGGACGACGCAGGCCGAGGATGTCGGTCCCAGTCCTTGCGTTTTTTGGCAGATTGTGCTGTCGGTTGTTCCGACGGCATGATATAAGCGAAAGATTCGCCAAAAAAGTCTTCAGCAAATTCTGCCCGGTGCCTGAGTGTGCGCTTATTAAAGCAAGCACAGGCAGCACAGGCCGAGACGTTGTGGTCTGGGCCCAGGCAAGGGAGGCAGTAAGAATGGAAGTCCTTATGAGGTATTTGTTTACCACAAGACAAACAATTATTAACTTTTTCAATTTTTTCTGACATCGGCTGAGGCAAGAAAAAATGTTGCCCAACGGGGTACTTAGCTTTTAGATGACTTCGGTAACTGAAAACAGAGGAGCTGACCGACCGGCACTTGCGAACTGCTTCTGCTTCGGGCACCGCGCGGCAAGAAAGACTGAAGAAGATGGCGTCGGCGGATGCCTTTATACTCCAGCCGCTCTGACGTCGGGGAGGAGGCGACATCAGCCGACGCCGGACCCAGACTTTGGAATCCGGCCGACCGAAGGGCTGCTTGAGGCAGGACAACCCATATGTCAGGACTGCAGTTGCATTCTTGAAGGACATCAAAGCAACATCTGTGAGGAACTTAAAACAATGAAAAGAATAATAAAAGAAAAAATGCAAGAAACAACAAAATAAACAGCAAAAAGAAGACATGTTCACCTATCAGGACCACAAAACTTACTTTCAGACTCTAGTGAACATCAAGAGCTACACAGCTCTAGTCCAAAAAGTTTGAACATTTATTCTGATTCACTAAAGGCTATCACAATTCATTTTACCTACTCTCCTTTTTTATTCTCCTTTGCATCTAAATCTGTCTGAATCTAAAATGCATAGGAGTAACATCTTTGCAAATTTTCTCCCCTTCTACAAACCCAAATGCATCTTTTGTGTGAAAAGGGAAAATCTTCTGGAGCCACCAGTTAGGCATTTCATCCAAACAATTCACACGACTGTTACTCTCTTAATGGACTGTACAACTCTTCCATCTCCAGATTTGAAAACTCTATAATGTGGTTTGTGGGTTACACTCAGGATTCATTCTGACTTTACTTCATTAAAACAGATACCTAGCCATTTTCTTCATATATGCAACATACCCTAAACAGAGAAGAAAAACTGCTGTAACAAGCTCTTCAAACAAGTGCGATTTTACACCATTCCACATTCTCCTTGGTTAACTTCACCTATTTAGTTGTGTGCAGAAACTTTTTGATCACTGGACTCTGCTTTGGCAAACAGCAAACTCACATCTAGAACAGAGATCCAGGCAAAGGGTCTTGTTGTAAAGATACATTATACCTCTCTGCTCTAGGGCAGTGAAGTACAGTCGTGTAAAATCTTACCATAATGGTAGATGTCCTTCCCTTCACTGTTGCAGTATTCATTACATTACGGATCCCCTCCCTGCCTAGGGCAGCCTGATGTCTTCCCAATATACCAAAGCCTTAGGTTGCTTTAAGGCATTCTGTAGGTCACACGTATGCTACTCATGTAGCGTAAGGTCCAGGCAAAGGGTCTTGTAAAGATGCATTATACCTCTCTCCTCTAGGGTAGTGAAGTACAGTTGTGTAAAATCTTACAATAAAGGTAGATGTCCTTCCCTTCACTGTTGCAGTATTCATTACATTACGGATCCCCTCCCTGTCTAGGGCAGCCTGATGTCTGCCCAGTATACCAAAGCCTTAGGTTGCTTTAAGGTATTCTGTACGTCACACGTATGCTACTCATGTAGCGCAAGACATAAATATGATGTCTAGATGTGCCATCCTCAAAACTGAAAGCCTGAGTAGGAATGCCAGTCCAAGGAAAACCAAGTAGTAACCAGTACATCCAGAAGAGAAATGGCGGGGGGGGGGGGGTACTGCAACAGTGAAGCAACAGTACATCTACTGTTATGTTAAGATTTTACACAACTGTACTATTTCCTTTCATATCACTGTTGCAGTACTCATTACATTACGGAGAGTGCCAATGCTCAGGAAGAAACTTGGGAGAAGGAAGGACCAGCAGAGCTCTCTAGGAAGTCATGAAGGATGGCCCTAGCAAAACCAACTTATAGTGCTTGGTAAAGGTATGCACAGATGTCCAGGTAGCTGCCTCAAGAATACAGTTAGTATCCAAACCCATGGAAAAAGCATCAGAAGAAGCCACAGCTCTAATAGAATGAGCTTTTACGAAATAAGGAAGGCTCTTACCATGAAAAAAATAAAAAGAAATAGCTTTTGAAATTCAAGAAGAAATAGTCTGCTTTGATACAGCTAATCCCAAGGACCTGGGATAAAAGGAAACAAAGAGCTGATCAGATTTCTAATTTCCTAGTAGTCATAGCCTTATCCAAATGAAATCTGAGTTGTCTATGCACATCTAACTTGTGCAGCACCTTCTCACTAGCAGATTGTTGAGAAGGGAAAAAAGTGGGCAAATTAATAGACTGATTAAGGCACAACTCATTTCACCACCTCCTGCATAAAAGAAAGATTAATAGAGAAGGACACTTTGTCCTTATGAAATATCAAAAAAGGGGGACAAACCATAAGGGCTTGTAGTTCAGACACCATTCTGCAAAAAGTAAGGGCTAACAAAAGAACAGTCTTCCAAGAGCAATGCTGCAAGGAAGCTGAAGCTGTAGGCTCAAAAGGAACCTGAGTCAGTTTCTCCAAAACAAAATTAAGATCCCAGGAAGGAGGAACAGGCTTCCTGGGAGGCCTAATATGAAGGATGCCTTTAAGGAATTGTTTAGCTTCAAACCTAGAAGCTAAAGAAGGAGATATAGGCACACAAGCAGAAACAGCTGATAAGTGGGCCTTAACAGAGGAATAAGCCAATCCAGCACTGAGCAATTCACACAGATAAGAAAACCAAAGGAACACCCACAGAAAGTAGATTCAGGTTACGAGAAAAACACCAAAAAAAGAGTTGTGTACTTATCATAACTTGGCATCTCTGCTATCCAGTGCCATTACTCCTCACAGATGGGTCTAAGATCCGACATCAGATCCGAGCTGGCCATTTTTCAGACAGATTCGGAGCTCAAGCTCCTCCTCTTCCCATAATCATTTGCTACTTTCTAACCCTCAGATCGAGTTTGCTAAATTAACTGAAAAGTAGAAACACAACATTTACAACAGAAGTGAAAAACTTCTCGACAGATGCAACCCACTTCAGCCTCATCAGGCCTACCAGAAGGAAGGGGGAAGGAGGGTGGGAATGTGATGAATAATGACACTGGACAGCACAGATGGCAAGTACATAACTTTATCTGATGCTAAACGTGTCATTACTCCTCACAGGTGGGTCAGAGACCCTAGGTACTATGTATTCTGGGTTGCCTCATGGAAGGATACGCCAGAGCATGCAGGAACCAAAAGAAGCCCTGTTCCTAGATACCAAATCCAATCTGTACTGTGAAATTAAGGTATGAAAATTAGACCAAAAGCACATCAAGGGAAAGTCTAGTCAAGAAGGCCGATGACATAGCAACAGACCTAGTGGAGTGGGCCTTAACTGGTCTAGATAATTCTAAATTTTGACTAGCATAAATGAAGGAAATACAACCAGCAATCCACCTGGAGATAGTCACTTTGGAAATTGCCTGACCCAGTTTGTTTTGACAGAAAGCAACAGAAAGTTGGTCCGGACTTTCTAAACTCCTCAGTCCTCCTCAGTCCTTTTCAAATACAAACACAATTGTCTGTGGATATTTAAACAATGCAAAATATATTCCCCTTTATTAGAGTAATTAGGGAAGAAGACCAGTAGCTGAACTGACTGATTAAGATTTGCTTCAGAGGCCACTTTAGGGAGAAAGGAAGGATTTTTTTCTGAGAGACTCACTGTCCTTGTGAAAAATCATAAACGGGGGCTTAATGTACAGAGCCTGTATTTCCGAGACCCTCTTGGCAGAAGTAATGGCTACTAAAAAGGCAGTCTTCCAGGACAGGAATTTAATGTCACATGAACTAGCAGGTTCAAATTTTTTTTGTGTTGGAGACTGCAGCACTAAAGTTAAGTCCCATGGAGGTGATGGGTCCTTAATAGGAGGCCTAAGAAGCAAAACTCCATTTATAAAGACTTTGCACAACCTGGAAGAAAATCAAGGCTCACTACTGACATGGAAAATAGAAATGGCAGCCAACTGGAGCTTAACGGTACAGAAACTCACCCCCATCCTGAAAAAGGGAAGATAAGAAGAGCAAGATGCGAGGTGGATATCCCACCACTGCCACCAATTAATATGTGATGCCCGTGCCCTGGCCCAGCAATCAAGGAGCCTCAGTCCTCACCACTAACACCAGAGAGGGCGTCTCATGAGAGGAAAGGATAAATACACACAGTAAAGTGCAATTTCCCTTAAGAGCACACACAGATCACAGTCAGTCTGGGGCTGGTCGCTCCCTTGCTCTCCAGGTCCCCAATAAGACTCTCCACTGGCACAGCTATAGGGTCCAGATCTCAGCCTAGCTGGGCAAGCTAAAATCTCCAGCACCCTCTCTGTCCAACCAGTGCTTCGTGTCCCTGCCCAAGTAGCTGACACACACACACTTAGAGATAAGAGTTTATACAACCATACAGACACTTCTGGGGAAGGCTGGCACAGGTTCTCCAGCTGTGCCCCTTTTACCCAGACTATATGGTAGTAATTACTGTCACCACCAGATAATACTTATCAGCTACTCAAAGGCCCTTAAAAGGGTGTCCAACTATTAATGTGCAATATTATTATCCAATTGATAGTATGATTACAGTCAAGTCTTATTAGAGTGGCTATGTACAGTTTTACCAAAGGCATACAAGTACTCTAAACAGCTTAAATTAGCTCTACACCAACCAGCCACAGTTAAAGGGTTTTAAAATATTTAATAATAAATAATTAAATCCACAAGACAATACTTTCTACTACACAGTCAGTGTTAGTCAAGAGATAAGAGATCACACAGAAATACTTAAAATAAATCAGTAGTACAGTTCTGACATCACATAAAAACACCTGGAAAACATACTTCTAAAATAACTTACTTACATAGAGCACAAGGCAGTGCTGGGTTGGCTGTTCAAGACAAAAATGCTTAATAATCTCTGGTTCTCACTGTTTAAATTGAAACTGCAGTTCTGATAAAATATTACATCACTTCACACTTTCCTGGTGTTCCCTGGCTGACAAACTGCATTTACATTCTTTAACACTTACAGCAATAAAGGACATTCCACGTGTAAATTCTGGTCATTAACTTTAGCCTTAAAACAATAGGCAGGAAGCCTTCATCTAGCCAGAATGGAGCCGAATTGTAAATATCAAAGGCAGTGATGAAATAATTTTAATTTCAAAGGACCAACAAGAAATGCTTGACTTACCTTTCTTTAAAGCAGAGGGCAATGTTGCCCCATTGCTTTAAGTTCAACATTTCACAGTATTTACAAATGATAGAATTATGTACCAAATTCTATCTGACTAGGCTGGCAGCCTTCACCCATCTCTACCAGTCTTCACACCCCCCCCCCCGAAGAACTCAAGCTAGTTTTTCAAGTGATCCTTGAGAAATGCCGCTTGAGAGGGTTAGGTCTATCTGAGTATACCTACCCCATTCCCATGTCTTGAGAGCCCATCTGCATTGGCACTGCTACTCCCACTGTGGTGCTGCACTGACATATATGCTTGCAACCCCAGGCTCTATCTTAGCAACTTGGCATTTTGCTGGCTGGCTCTGTTTAACCTTGTTAGGGGGTTGTGATCTGTCATAACAGTGAATTTTCTTCCATACAGATAAGGCTGAAGTTTCTGCAATGCCCGCACTACGGCTAGACATTCCTTTTCTACAGCTGCATAGCATTCCTCCCTGGGTTGGAGCCTATGACTGAGATAAACCACTGGGTGCTCTTCCCCCTCTGAAGAAATCTGGCTAAGTACAGCCCCCACCCCATAATTCGAGGCATCCACCTGCACAAATTCTTTGCTGTAATCTGGACTGGCTAACACAGGAGGGGTCCTCCCAAAGCTTCTTCAAGCTTCTGGAATGCCTGCTCACATGCTGAGGTCCACACTACCTTATCTGGCCTGTTCTTCCTTGTCAGGTCTGTGAGGGGAGCAGCTATGGTACTATAACTGGGGACGAACTTCCTGTAGTACCCTGCTGTCCCTATAAATGCCCTCACCTGCTTTTTAGTAACAGGTGCAGGCCATGTCTGAATAGCTTCCACTTTGGCAGATTCTGGCCTTATCTTACCACTCGCCACTCTATGCCCTAGGTAGGAGACCTCTGCCATACCCACCTAACATTTGCTCGGCTTAATGGCCAACCCTGCTCTTTGTAGTCTGCCCAGCCCCTCCCTGACATGCTGAAGGTGCTCTGGCCAGAAATGGCTGTAGATGGCAATATCATTTAGGTAAGCAAGGGTAAACCCTCCGGCTCCTACTAGGTTATGATCTACCAGCCTCTGGAAAGTCAAGGTGGCATTCTTCATCCCAAAGGGCATCTTTGTGAACTCATAAGCCAAAAGGAGTCACAAAGACTGACCTCTCTAGCACTGGGAGTCAAGGGCACCTGCCAGTAACTCTTGGTAAGATCAATGGTTGTAAGATACTTAGCCCCACCCAGCTACTCTAGGACCTCATCTGTCCTAGGCATGGGGTACGCATCTGACTGTGAGACTATTTAATTTCCTGTAGTCCACACAGAACCTGGTGCTGCCATCCTTCTTTGGCACCAGGTTACAGCTGCATCAGAAAACAGCAACCAGGAGGACAATCAGACTGGCAGTGGAGATATCATTCCCTTGGAGAATGGATAGCTCAACCTTTCTGCAGTGGACTTAAAAATCCAGCTGGAGCTAATGAGACTGGAGTTGGGAGGCCAGGCATGTGGAATTAGAAGCAAATGGAAGACTGCAACGTTTGCAGGCTGAGGAGAATGAGAAACTGTTACATCTGCAAGCTGAGGAACAAGAGAGGCAGTGGCAACACGAGAAGGAGATGTTGACTCTTCACCAGAGTCATGGAGGTAATGGGGAAGGGAGTAACTGGACCCCAGAAGCACAAAAGGTCAGAAAATTTCTTCTGCAGTTTAAAGAGGGGGATTATTTTGATAGTTTCATTCATATGTTTGAGAGAGTATGTAAACAGTATGAAGTTGACCACGGGCTCTGGGTACGGTTCCTGAACCCCCTTACTCCATGGTAAAGCTGTAACTGTTCTGTCCAAAATGTATGACATTGCATGATTTGATTACACCGCTAAGAAATGTCTTTTAGAACTGTTTAAGCTAACACCTGAAATGTATAGGAAAAGGTTTCGTGAGCACAGACGCAAGGCAAATGAAAGTGTGTGTGAATGTTGCTGAATTGAGCACTTATTTCCATAGGTGGATGAGTGGATGTCAGGTCACCATTTCTGAAGGGTTGGCAGACTTTTTGGTGAGGGAAAAAGCCCTTAGCACTTTGCATGAGGACATGAGGATCTGGTTAGCTGATAGACACAGTGCTATTTCAGATGAGTTGGGGAAGAAGAGAGACCTATGCCTGGCAAGCAGGGCAGCCCTGCACAGGAAGGGGACCTCCAGTACTGCTCATGGATCTAAAGGAACCCATGGTGGGCAGCACAGACTGCCACAACAGAATCTGCCAGTAGCAGGGAAAGCCACTAGTCCAGGTTACACGTTCAGGAGCAAGGGTTAAATGTTTTGAATGCAACCAGTGGGGCCATGGAACATACAGGTGTCCACGAAGCCAAGGTGGGGAACCAAAGGTGAGGGAGCCAGTAAGTGGGAAAGACAAAAAGCCAACAGTAGGTTGTCTTGGGACAACAAGGGTATAAAAGATGCAGCCGATGCCATTTTCTTCAGTTTTTCTTGCCCCAGATGTCAGGTGCCCCCAAAAGGGTAGGCTAAATAAATTATGCCAATATACATGCATGCACTAAAGTAAACATTTCCTTCATCTACAAGCAAATACACCACATAGGTTGTACAGAATAGAGACGTACAGATAAGACCCAGCAAAAAGAAAGGGGGATGGCGGGAGGGTAACCTGGACTGCAACAGTGAAAACACTTGAACATCTACATTTATGGTAGGTACACAACTGTACTATGTTCATAGTGTTTCACTGTTGCAGTCATTACTCTTGGGTTGAATCCCAAAGCTGAGGATGGGTGGCTGGGCTAAACAGGATTAGGAGAGGTTATGAGGCCCTGCAGAACTGCAGTGGCAAAGCCTGCTCTGGATTTAGAGTAGAGAGGTAAGTGGTAGTGCTTAGTAAAAGTGCGCACTGAACTCCAAATTGCAGCCTCTAAGATGTCTTTGGTTGGTACTCCTCTGAGGAAGGCTGCTGAAGTGGCTGCTGCTCTGGATGAATGTGGCCTAATGCCCTTAGGCACTGATTTGCCATGCTGTGAGTAGCAGAAACGAATGCAATGGCCTATCCATTTTAAAATAGTCTGTTTTGAGATGGCCTTTCCTTGTGATCCTGCAGCATATGCCACCAAAAGTTGCTCCGTCTTTCTGAAAGCGTTAGTTCTGTCCAAATAGAAGCATAGCTGTCTGTGTATGTCCAAAGAATGCAGAAGTCTCTCACCCTTGTTCTGTTGGTTTGGATAAAAGGTAGGCAAGTGAATGGTTTGGTTAAGGGCTACACTGGACACCACACCTTAGGCATAAATGTAGGGTTCATCCTCAGAGAAACCCTGTCTGGATGGAAAATGATAAAAGGTCCCACAGCCATGAGTGCCTATAACTTGGAGACTCGTCTTGCAGAGGTTATTGCTAGGAGCAGAGCTGTTTTTCAGGATAAGAATTTTATATAAGCTGTTGAGGCTGGCTCTAAAGGAGGCAGTGTGAGTTTTTCCAAGACATAATTGAGGTCCCATGCAGGTACTGGTGCTCTCCTTGGAGGTCTTATGTTTTTGGCCCCTCTGAGGTACTGCCTTATTAAAGGCTAAGAAAAGATAGGTGGTTCCATATTGTAATGGGCTGAAATGGCAGAGGCATGAATCTTAATTGATGAAAAGGATAGGCCTTTGTCCAGCATCTCAGTTAAGTATTGTATTTGAGGAATATTTGGTACAAACGTGTCAATTCCTTGTTCCTGGTTCCAAGCACAGAATCTCTTCCATTTTTCTGTATAAGATTTTCTGGTACTGGGCCTCCTGGCCTCCACAATAACATCCATCACAGCTTTGGAGAGAGGAGTGTTCTGCATGGCTACATTATCCGCCATGCTGCCAGATTTAAGGTCCTGAGTTGGCTGTGCAGGATATGACTGCTTTGTTGGGTCAGTAAGTAAGAAATTTGAAGCAGTGTCCATGCTGGACCTTGAGACAAGTTCTTTAGGATTGGGTACCAGTGCTGGCGTGGCCAGTCTGGGGCAATCAGTATCATTTTTGGCTTCTCTTGTCTGACCTTTAGGAGTACCTTGGGGAGGAGAGGCAGTGGAGGAAAAGCATATACTGTTAGGTTTATCCAGCTGAAGGACAGGGCATCCACTTTCCATGCCTGCTTATGATAGGTCCTTGTGCAGAATCTCTGTAGTTGGCAGTTGTGAGGGGAGGCAAATAGATCTATGTCTGGGCATCCCCATTTCCTTGTTATCAAGCTGAAGACTTGTGGATCCAGTTTCCACTCGTGGGGATCCATGAGGTTTCTGTTTAGTTCGTCTGACAGAGTATTTATTTTTCCTGGCAGGAATTGTGCTTGCAGATGAACTTGATATGTCAATGCTGTGTCCCACAAAGTCATGGCTTGTCTGCATAGGGGGTAGGAATGTGTGCCTCCCTGCTTATGTACCACATGACTGTAGTATTGTCCGTCTTTATCAGTAGCTGCCCTGGATGAAGTAGATCCTTGAAAGCTATCAGGGCATGCTGAATAGCTAGCATCTCTTTTTGATTGATATGAAGATGCATCTGGCTTGCAGGCCATGTGCCCTGAATACATTTTCCTGCCATGTGTGCCCCACAGGCATAATCTGATGCATCCGTTGTTGGTGTCTGCCTGGCTGTGGGTAAAGTGAAAGGCTGTCCCTTGTTGTGGTTACAGGCCTATGCCCACCATCGAAACTCCTGTTGCAGGCAGGGAATGAGGGTAATTAATGTTTCCAGGCTCTGGCAATGTTGAGTCCAAACATTTTTTAGATACCATTGTAGTTTTCTCATATGCAGTCTGGCATATGGAATTAGCAGAATGCAGGATGCCTTGAAGCCCAAAGCCTGCAGAATTTTTCTTGCAGATAACTGGGTCTTTGTTGCCAACATTTTGAAGTAAGAAGTCAGTTACCTTCGTTTGTCTGTTGTGAGATAAGCCATCTGGGCAGTTGTATTTAAGCTTGCACCCAGGAATATTATCTCTTGAGAGGGTACTAGTTTGATTTTTTTTCATTTACTGTGTACCCTAGGCAAATTAGTAATCGTTTTACAAACGCCAGATGCTTTAGTAGAATGTCCTTGTTCTCTGCTTGAATAAGGCAGTCATCCAAGTAAGGGTATATTTGAATTCCTCTTTGTCTGCAAAATGCAATTACTGGTGCCAGGCATTTTGTGAAGACCCTGGGCACAGTAGATAAGCCAAAGGGCAGCGCAGAGAATTGGTAGTGCATTGAGCCAGCTATGAATCCGAGGTATCTTCTGCAAGATTGTCTGATTGGGACATGTAGGTATGCCTCTTGGGTCCAAAGTTACGAGCCAAGCCTTCTTGCCCAGCATGGGCAGTAGCTGCTGCAGAGTCAACATTTTGAAACGTCCAGAAATGTGTTTAGAATAGACAGGTCCAGTATTGGTCTCCAGGCTTTGTCCTTTCTGGGCACCAAGAAAAGTCTCGAGTAAAATCCTTGTGCCTGCTCTTGTTGTGGTACTCCCTGAATGGCCCTCATGTCCATGAGGGATGAGACTTGCTTTTGTGCCTCTGCCCATTGACTGTGTGGCAGGTCTGGCATACCTTTTGCCCTTGGCAGGGTGTGAAAGTGGAACCTGTAGCCCTGAGATACTATGTTCAAGACCCATTTGTCCTGGGTGATCATGTGCCAATTTTGTGAAAAAAGTACTAGTTTTCCCCCTAAGGGGGCTGCCAAAAGTTAAGTGCTTGGTTCTGGCAGAGGAAAGTCATTGGGACTGTTTCCTGTATGGCTGTGATTTGTCTTCTCCACTTTTGGAGGTAGAAGCACCCCATTGTTTAGGCCTGTGTGAGCCTTGGGGCTGGGATCTGCTTCTGGGGCATCTGTATCTGCCTCTTTGTGGCCTGTCTGACACTGGAAAGGACCAATTCTTTGTAGGCCAGTTCCTGCTAAATCTGGGTGGCTGCACCTGTAAGAAATCCTTAACTGTCTGGATAGATTTCGCTTTGTCCTCCATTTTCATCACCTCTTTGCTTTAACACCAAACAAAGTATCATGCTATAATGGAGCATCTAATAATATTGCTTTAACATGATCAGGCAGATTCTGTTCCTTTAACCAAGCATGTCGCCTAATGACAAAACCCGTAACAGAGGCCCTGCAAGAGGCCACCAGAGAATATAAACCACATTGCAAAGTATGCTTTCACACTTGTTCAGTTGCATTTCTTTGTTTTCTGCACATTCAGAATGTGTTAACATTTTCTGTTTAAGCAGTGACAATAAGTATTGCTGAAATTTAAGCATATGAAATTGACAATTTAAAGCCCTCACAGCCTAGGTAGCAGAAGTGTAAAAATTTTCCCCCATCTGTCCAGTGCCCTTGAATCCCTATCAGAGGGGATAGGGTTTTTTTGCAGTGGAAGCCTTGACCGCTTTGAGACCCTGAGAAATAGTTTCTGGGTCAGCAGCAGGGTTTTTATAAAGAAATTTATGTGAATCTGGAACCCTGTAGTATCTGTCTGGCTTAACAGGTGCAGGGGGTAAAGAGTCAGGGGACAGGCCGGACTCTGAAAATACATCATCTACAATGTCTAAAACAGGAGGGATAGCAAGAGGCCTGTGCTGAGGTAGTAAAAAAAAATCTATAAGCCTTTTCTTAGATTCTGAGTAGTCTTGGCTCTCCCAGTGGAAGTGCTCCCTCATGGTATGCAGGGTTTCCCCAAAAGAAAAATCCTCAAGAGGGGAGGCTGAAGGCATAGATTCTTCAGCATCAGAATCCTCATAGGGAGGGAGAGAGTATTATTGGTCAGAAGAGGAGCCAGAGGAAATGGAAACCTGATCTGAAGATTCATATTCTGTCTCTTGCCTAGGCCTCTTCTCAGGAGGGGGATGGGAACCCCTGATCAAAGTAATTAGGTCTTCGGCCATTTTGAGCATCTGTTTTTTAGGCATGGAGGCCTGTTCATGGGTTTTCTGCACTTGTTTCTTTGTCTTTAGTGGTGCTTTAGTCTTTGCCTTTGGAGCTGTAGTCGGTTTGATATATAACCGTGTAGGCCTGAAAACACCCTCAGAAGCCGATGCCTGCTCAGTGGCTCTGGACCCATCTGAGGGAATATTTTCCAAGAGTCCAATACCTTGAGTTTCCAGAGGCCTAGTTTGCTCCACGTGGGAGTCGGAAGCGGCCTGCGGCTCTGAGGTAGCGGGCATCAGGGGCTGCGAAAGCACCTCACTGAGAACCGGTGAACCAGCAACTGGCTTAGAAGAAGCCTTGTTGTCAGTTTTGGACCTCGGATGCCTGTCCTTTTCCTTTTCCTTGCGTTTCTTGTGAACTGCGGTAGTTGGATGGCTATCCGACATAGTGTAATTAAATCTTCGGCCAAAGTAATGAAATGCAAAACCGTACCGACGCTTAATAGTGCATTGGTAAAATCTAGCACAGAATCTGCAATTAGCTACATCATGATCAGGGTCTAGGCAAGGAATACAATAAGAATGGAAGTCCTTATGATTTATTTGCTTCCCACAACAAATACAATTATTAACTTTTTCTGACACCGGTCTGGAGCAAGAAAAAAGTTTCCCCAACGGGGTACTTAGCTTTAAATGAAGACTTAGGATCTGAAATTCGAACATGAAAATCTCAGGAGTCTGCGGACCGGCACTTGAAAACTGCTTCTGCTTCGGGCACTGCGCGGCAAAAAAGACTGAAGAAAATGGCGTTGGCTGCATCTTTTATACCCCTGGCGCACTGACGTCAGGGAAGAGGCGACAGCAACCGACGCCGGACCAAGACTTTGGAATTCAGGCCGACTGCGGGTAGCCTGCCAGCAGGATAACCCAAGAGTAATGACTAACAGTGAAACACGATGAACATCTTTCACTACATTTCTATCTTGTGAGGTCAGTAGATATGTGTGGAGTCCCACGACTGCAGATCTATACATGTAATCAATCTCAAGGTGGCCCATCCCGCCTTCGGAACGGGGAATATATAATCTTGGTATACACTGATTTTTATAACTCATCTGGTGAGCATAAAGCATCCTTCTTGTTTTAATATCCAGTCTATCCAACATTTTTTGGGGCCAGTCAATCACTCCAAAACTATAAGTTAGGACAGGAAGAGCAAATTGATTTATAGCTTGGATCTTGATTCTAGATGTTAATGCTGTTTTCAGGATTAATTTAAGTATTCTAAAGTACTCCTTACTGACTTTTATTCACATTTGTTCATGTTTTATTGCTGATCCTTCATCAGTTCTCAAGTATTTATACACTCCCTCTTGCTCAAGTTCTTTTATATCACATTCTTCTCCCAAAATTATGTTTTTCTGGTGCTGCAGTTTTCCTTTTCTAAAGGCTGCTTTTGCACATTTAGCAAGACCAAACGACATTCCAATATCAGCTGAAAGTTTTGACAACCTGCAGCTGTGCTTTCAGTTCCTCATCTGATGAGTTATACAGTTTTAAATCATCGACAGACGATGAGAAGTCATTAGGCTTTGTTGCTTTCTAGGAGCCAGATTGTAGCCATGGCCTAAGCTGTTAAGTAAACAGCTTAATGGATTAATGGCAAGGCAGAACAGCAACGGTGACAAAGACTCACCCCGGAATAGCCCCCTTTGAATTTTTATTCCTGGGTTAGTAATCTGTCCTTTATCATGGCTTAATTTTAAAGTGGTCTGCCACTGTTTCATGGTTACTGTAATGTAATCAATCAGTGTAGAGTGCATCTTCTACATTTTTAAGCAATCTTTTAACCACGAATGTGGGATACTATCAAATGCTTTTTTGTAGTCAAGCCATGCCATACTTAGATTCTTCCCCTTCTTACAGTTCTCCACTATAACTTTGTTAAACAACAAATAATCTTTTGTTCCATATGACTTTCTTTTATTGTCCTTTTGTTTTACTGCTACAATTGAGTTTTCTTCTAAATGACTATAAACTCTGTCAGCATCAATTCCCATGTATAGTTTATACGTTGTTGGAAGACGTTACTGGTCTATAATTTTTGGGGTAGCTTGCAGGCTCACTCTAAGTAAGAGCATTGTTTTTCCTGTTGTTAACCAGTGAGGTGTGTGTGTTCAGGGCGCGCATATAAATAGTTCTTACTCATAGCTAAAACCTCATGCAAAGAAGTTAATACTTTAAGCCAAAAGTTATGCATCTGGGCCTGGGGTTTTCCAGTTAGAGGCTTTTCTCAACTTTGTTTCAATCTCTCTGGCTGTTATTTCATCCCATTTCATATTCTGTACTTTTAAACTTCTTATTCTTTCTTTTACTTCTTCTACCCATTTAGCATATTCGTTATGTTCCACGGGATCTTCATAGATACTTCTCCAAAATGTATCCACTTCCTCTTTTTTTGGCAGCCTTTCAATTCCTTTTACCTTATTTCCCAATTCTCTATAAAACTTTTTGGGTAATCAATAAATTGCTTATTTTGTGCTTTTCCCTTATATTTATCTTCGTATCTTCCAAGTCTTTCTGCCTGTTCTGAAATTTTTAGTTTGTTATCTCCAATAGCGCATAGTAGAATCTGGTCTGTTCGAATACTGCACATTGCTTTTATTGCATCTATCTTTCTTAGTATTTTTGTTGATTTATTCCCTCTTCTATAATCTTCTAACAATGGCGCTTCTTGTCTTAGCTACTTTATAGTTTTCTCTATTCGATATTTCCATTATGGTATTTGTTTTTGCCCCCTCTTTTCCTTTGCTACACTGTGTTCCTGTGGTAGAACTTTATCAGTTATTAATTGAGCAGCACAGTAATATATTCTGCTTTCTTCTGTTATATTGCATGGATCTCTATAGACTGTCCTAATTACTGTGCTCATTTGTTTTATCAAGCTTCTGACTTTTGGGGTTTTATTAACCTTCTGTAATCTATTTCTCTCCTTGATCCGGATACATCTGTCTTTGTCTATTAAATCAAACAACTCTTCTCTTAACTCATTTTCTTCCATACTGAGGGAACATCCCTTGTTTTCCATTTCCTGCAGGCATTCTATAGAAAGTTCTATAACATCTTCCTGTGGCACATTCTCTTCGATTTCATACTGTGTCATCTGTTGTTTTGCCATATGGGAACTCACTGGCCTATCACTCCTCAACACTGATTGCATCAAAGTTTCCACAGTTTCCTTTTTCTTTCCTTGCTGTCTAGCTTCAAATGAACGTTTATACTGGTTTCCTGTAGAAGGCTCCAAAATATCTTGATGTGGCAACTGACTAATTGCTTCCTGTTCCACTGGTTTCCCCTTAATATGGATATCCATTGCCCTATCCTGTTGTGGTGCTTTCTGTTTACTACATTTACTACACTAAATCCTTCTCTTTGCAACTGTTCCATAACATCAATTTCTATTTCTTTTGACTTCTCCATTACTAATCTCTTTTTCTACTTTTCCTCTTAGTTTTCTAAATTTTTGTATTGTAGTTTTCCATATCCAGATTCCTTTCCCTATATTTTTCTTCAAATAACTTTGGGGCTGCTCTTTTTGTACTGGTTAGCTTTGCTTTCGCCTTTGCATAAATATTACACCATATTAAATCTCTTTTCCTTTCCCCCTGTCCAGAGTTCTTCACGTCTCCTGATCTTCCTGCTTTTCCTTATTCTGGGGACTCACTCGATCATGCTGTGATGTAGTCTGGTTTAGACCTTCTACATTAAATCCTTCACTTCGCAGGCACTTCACAACTTCAACCTCTATTTCTTTAACTTCTGCTTTAATAATCCTCTTTTCTACATTACATCTTTGTGCTATTAATCTTTTTATTGTGAAATTTTCCATATCTGGATGCCTTTGCCTGTATTTCTTTTCGAATATCTTTGAGACTGCCTTCTCTATATTAGTTAACTTGGCTTTCTCCTTTACATAAACATTGCACCATATCAAATCTCTCTTTTTTCCCATGTCCATATTTCTTTTTTATATTTTTCAAATATCTCTAGCTTTTTTGTTTATATTTTCTCACTTCCTCAGATGCTTCTTTTTCCAGAGAGATCAACATTTCTTGATCTATATACTGTTTTTCAAAAATCTGTTGCATTAATGAACACAAATTTTTATTTGAAGCTTGTGACAGTTTTTCCTGCGGAAGTATTTTTCTTTCCTCTAATTTCTCTCTTAATCATTTTGTATATCTTGTGTCTGGAAATTCTGGGCTTCTTACATAATAGTAATAATACATAATTTATTTCTTATCCTCAATAGTCCACTCTATCGTCTTTATGGCTCTTCTTTGGCCAATCAATTTTTTTCATTGTTGTGGACTGCTACTTCCTTCTACAACAGGGGGGCCATCCTCCTCCCGAGCCTGACCTGGCCCCACTGTAGGAATGTTTCTGTATTTTGAGGATTCTACACTGTCATTTTTTCCAGTCCTGGCACCAATGTACCTACCAGGATTGGGCACTTTTATATCCTGGGTCTTGTGCACCCAGCTATCTTTTTTTATTTTTGATTTACTTCTGCCCATGATATATGCTACATAAATAAAGTCTACATATCGGTGTCACCTTGGTGAGATTTTGTGAAAAACAGGGTCCACCCCGCAAAGGTACTCAGTAAGACTTGAGAAGGAATTCAATTTCAGCATTACTACTCTCCACCAGGACCATCTCTGCACAGAGGATAAGACCATGTTCCTCCTTGCTTGCTGATGTACCAGACTACAGCCATGCTGTCCATCTGAATTACTATGGTCCCCAGAGAGAGGCAGTCCTGAAATGTTTGCAACCTTAAAGTGACTGCTCTCATCTCCAGGACATTTATGTGCAATTTGGTCTCTATAGGGGACCACATGGCTTGAACTGTCCTGCCCTGAAAATGTCCCCCAGCCCCAACATGGGGGCATCCATGATCACTGTGGCCTTAGGTGGGGAAAGGCAAAAGGGCCTGCCTAGAAAAATGTCCTCTGACTGAAGCCACCAAATAAGATGATTCCTGCATACCTGTGTCAATTTTGTCATAGACATGGGCTGAGACAGAATGGACCACTGGACTGCCTGTCCACTGGAGAACTCACATACGATACCTGGCGAGTGGCACCAACTGAACTGCCATACAGCCTAGTGCTTTCAGAATCAAATGAATAGGTGGGCGTGTTAGACTCAACAAAAGAGAAACTTGATCCTGAATCAGCTGGACTTTGCGGGCAGGCAGTCTCTGATACAGTGTTCAGCAGGACTCGAATTCCAGGTTTTGACTTGGAACTAGATTTGACTTGGGCAGGTTCACTGTGATACCTAGCTGCTGGAAAAGCCTGAGGACATACCAGGTTGCCTATGTTAGTTGATGTCTCATGGGAGCAGAGAGAAGCCAATCGTCCATGTATGGAAAAACATGGAAACCTTGCAGCCGGAGATGAGCTGCCACCACTGCCATACATTTGGTAAAAACCCAGGGGGTTGTGCTGAGTCAAAAGTGTAGGACTCTGAACTGATAATGATTGTCACCTAGTCGAAAGCGTAAATGTCTCCTGGAGCATCTGTCAATCTTTATATGATAGTGTGCAACCTTGAGATCCACTGAGCACATCCAATCGTCCTTACGCAAGACAGGCAGAATGGACTGTACAGTGAACATCTGGAACTTGGACTTCTTGACAGAAAGGTTTAGCTCGCTGAGGTACAGAATCGATAGCAAGTCCCCGGTCTTTTTTTGGCACCAAAAAGAAGTGAGAGCAAGTTCCAGACCATTGTTGTCCTGTCTGGACCTCCTGAATGGCTCTTTATTGAAAGAGGTCTTGCACCTCGAGATAGGCCAACTCCCTTTGGTGGGGTGGTACATCTGGGAGAAATCTTTGAGTTGGAGAAGACTGAGAGAAGGGAGCAGAGTAACGCCTGGAAATGATTTTTAGCACCCACTGACTGGAAGTGAGACTTTTCCAGCTTAGTGGGTGAAAGATGACCCCCAACTGCCTCCTGGGCAGGACAATTGGGTAGTGCATGAGGAGCACTGGAAGGGCTTCTCTGAGAAGGGTTCTTGGGAGCCCTGATTTTGTGGACCCCCTCTGCCCCTCGGGTGGCATCTACCGTTGAATCCCCTGCCACGGCCTTTGGAAGAGGAATCCTGGGGAGAGTCCTGAAAGGAAGACAGAGTCCTCTGGAACCAAAGCTTTTACTTCCTCTCTGGGTCTTAGAAAAGGACCTCTGGGGAGTAGAAAACCTGATCCCTACAACAGAAAGTTTTGCCTTCCTGCTCACTGTGGGTTAAGGTCTCAACAGATGTTCAAATAAAGTGGAACCGTGAAAGGGTGTGTTCAAAAAGGATGCCTTAAAGGGTTCCATGAACCCACAAAGGTGTAGTCAGGCATGCTGCCTGATAGCGATGCCTGTGGCTTGACAGGTGGCCTCCGCAGAACTGAAGATCAGCCTCATCTAGGAATTTGCTAAGGAAGCGAGAGTGGACAGCCTTGCTTGAAGCTCTCTGGAAGCTGTCACTGAATCTTGCACTGACACAAATGTTCTCCAGGAGGGGCTGGCACAGACAAACAACTGGCGTCAGAGCCATGGACTAAAACTAAATGCCAAGAAATGCATAATAGTATCCTTTGGGAAGTCATCATCCATGGTAACTATCACATTGACAACACACCCCTTAGAGTTGAACCAGTAGTCAGGGACTTAGGAACACACAGATAATCTTGCCTTTGATCATCATGTGTACAGTGGTGAAGAAATCATTCTATGTTGCGTAAAGTACAGTTTTGTACCTACCATAAATGTAGATGTCCGATAGGTATGCAACTGCAGTCCTGACATATGGGTTGTCCTGCCTCTGGCAGCCCTTCGGTCGGCCGGATTCCAAAGTCTGGGTCCGGCGTCGGCTGATGTCGCCCTTTCCCCGACGTCAAAGCGCCTGGGGTATAAAAGCGTCAGCCAACACCATCTTCTTCAGTGTTTGTTGCCCCAGATGCCAGGTGCCCCCTAAGGAGGGCTAAATTTAGAATGTAGAGAAAATTCCATACATGCATAACAATAAAAACAAATACACCATAAAGAATATCACAGTGGGGTAGGAGGGAGGGAAAACCTGACTGCAGTTGCATACCTATCGGACATCTACATTTATGGTAGGTACAAAACTGTACTATGTCCTTCAAGGATGCAACTGCAGTCCTGACATATGGGTAGAATACCATAGCCAAGCTGGGGGTGGTAGGCACTAAGAAAGAGAAGGTGTAGCTAATATGCACTGCAGGACTGGAGTAGCAAACCCTGCTCTTGATCTGGAATATAAAGGCAGGTTGTAATGTTTGGAAAATGTATGCATGGAGCTCCATGTAGCAGCTTCCATAATGTCCTTTGTAGTCACCCCTCTTAGAAAAGCTGTGGAGGTGGCTGTTGCTCTGGTGGAATGAGGCCTGATGTCAGCTGGCACAGTTTTCCCATGAAAAGAGTAGCAGAATCGAATGCAATTTCCAATCCATTTAGAAATTGTCTGCTTGGAAATTGCTTTTCCCTGTACTCCAGCAGCAAAAGCTACAAAAAGCTGGTCAGATTTTCTGAAAGTTTTTGTTCTGTCCAAGTAGTAGCGCAACTGCCTGTGTATGTCCAAGGTGTGCAGATGTCTCTCTCCTTTATTTTGAGGATTAGGAAAGAAGGTAGGCAGGTGAATAGCTTGATTCAGTGAGACCCTGGATACCACTTTTGGCATGAAGGACGGATTGGTTCTCAAAGAAGCTCTATCCTGATGAAAAATGAGAAATGGTTGTAAACACTGTCATGAGGGCCTGTAACTCAGAGACCCTTCTTGCTGAGGTTACTGCCAGAAGGAAAGCTGTCTTCCAAGACATGAATTGCAATTCAGAAGATGCTGCTGACTCAAAAGGAGGAAGAGTTAATTTTTCCAACATGAAGTTGAGGTCCCATGCAGGCACCGGTGGTTTCCTTGGAGGTTTGATGTTTTTTATCCCTCTTAGAAACTGTCTTAGCAATGGGTGAGAGAATACAGGTGGATCAGTGTTATATTCTGCAGATATTGCTGAAGCGTGTATTTTTATTGAAGAGTAAGAAAGGCCATTGTGGAGCATTTCTGCCAAATATTCTAGGATCTGTGGAATGCTCATCACTGATGGATCTTGGCCCTTTTTGGTGTTCCAGATACAAAATCTTTTCCATTTCGCTGAGTATGCCTTTCTGGTGGAAGGTCTGCGAGCTTCCAGGATGATATCCTTTACCCTCTTGGAGAGTGTATCCTGAGGAGGAGTCATGGAATCTTCCAAGCTGTCAGCTTCAATGTTTGCAGGCTGGAATGCAGAGACCTGTAATTGTGCTGTGTCAGAAGTAGTGGCCAATGAGGAAGAGGCCATGGATTGGTGTGTGCCATACTCCTTAGCAATGGATGCCAGTGCTGTCTTGGCCAGTCCGGAGCTATCAGAATGACCTTCGGTTGTTCCGCCTTGATCTTCAGTAACACCTTGATCATTAGAGGAAGAGGTGGGAATGCATATACTGTTAGAGAGTTCCAGCTGAAGGAGAGAGCATCTACCTTCCATGCTTGAGGATGGTATGTCCTTGTGCAGAATTTCTTCACGTGATGGTTCAGATGGGAGGCAAAAAGATCTATGTCCGGCCTTCCCCATGCTTGGATTATCTGTGCGAATATGTCTGGGTGCAACATCCACTCGTGAGGGTCCAGGATATTTCTGCTTAGGATGTCCGCCAGAACATTGTCTTTTCCTGGTACAAACTGGGATTGTAGCTCTATATTTAATTTCAGGGATATATCCCAGAGATTCATTGCCAGTCTGCAAAGAGGATACGAATGTGTACCTCCTTGCTTGTTTATGTACCACATAACTGTGGTATTGTCTGTTTTTATTAGTAGATGGCCCTGATGCAGGAACTCTTTGAAGGCCTCGATTGCATGTATCACTGCCAGCATTTCTTTCTGGTTGATATGCAGATGCAGCTCTTTTTGTGTCCATTGTCCTTGAATGCATCTGTCCGCCATGTGTGCTCCCCATCCGTGATCTGAAGCATCTGTTGTGATGGTTTGGCTTGTATGAGGCTTGTTGAAAGGCAGACCCTTGTTTTGCTGGCTTGCTTGAGCCCACCACAGGAATTCTTTCTGAAGGCATGGAATGAGTGGGATCAATGTCTCTAGGCTGTGGCTGTGCTGAGACCATAAACTTTTTAGATACCATTGTAGTTTCCTCATATGCAGCCTTGCTAGTAGTATCAGAAGAATGCAAGATGCCATGAAACCCAGGGCCTGCAGGATTTTCCTTGCAGTCATCCGGAGTTGCATTGTCAGTTTTTTGAAATACTCTGGTAATTGCTCTTGTTTTTCTTCTGTGAGAAAAGCTGTCTGGGTGTGTGTGTCCAGTTTGGCACCTAGGAAGATCATTTGTTGGGATGGTACGAGTCTTGATTTCTGAATGTTGACTGTGTATCCCAAAGCCTGTAGTAAGTGAGTGACATAGTCCAAGTTTTTTAACAAGGCTTGTTGGCTGTCCGCTTGGATAAGGCAGTCGTCCAGGTAAGGGTATATTTGTATCCCCTGAAGTCTGCAATGTGCAATTACTGATGCCAGGCATTTCGTGAATACTCTGGGCGCAGTAGATAAGCCAAAGGGCAATGCTGAGAATTGATAATGCTCTGAACCTGCAAGAAATCTGAGGTATTTTCTGCAACTTTGTCTGATTGGGACATGCAGGTATGCCTCCTTGAGGTCCAGAGTTACCAGCCAAGACCCCTTGCCCAGCATGGGAAGGAGTTGCTGTAAGGTCAGCATTTTGAATTTTGGCACGATGAGATAAGTATTCAGTGCGGACAAGTCCAGAATAGGCCTCCATTGCTTTTCTTTTCTTGGAACAAGGAACAGTCTTGAGTAAAATCCTTGGCCTTGTTATTTTGGAGGAACCTTTTCTATTGCCTTCATTTGTAACAGCTTTGATATTTGTATGAGTGCCTCTGCCCTCTGATTTGGTGGCAGGTTTGGCATGCCTTGTCTTGTAGGTAATGTATGAAAATGGAATCTGTAGCCTTTGTCTATTATGTCCAGTATCCATTTGTCCTTTGTAATATTGTGCCAATTTTCTGAGAATAAAGATAGTTTTCCGCCCAAAGGTGCTTCTAATTGAGCCCTGGTTGGCGGTGTCAAAGTCAAGTAATTGAGATTGTCCTTGTGGAGCAGTTGTAGGTCCTGCACCATCTCTCTGGTTAGGAGGCTGCCATTGACGGCCCCTGTAGGAGCCTCGAGATTGCCCTCTACCTCTTGCACGTCTGTTTTTGCCTCTTTGAAATTTGTCTGTGTCTGGAAAGGACCAATTCTTAGAAGGCCAATTCCTGCTGAACCTCGGAGGTTGTACCTGGAGGAAATCTTTGACTGTTTGCACTGATTTTGCCTTTTCCTCTATTTTCTTTAACACCTCTTGTGCAGTAACACCAAATAGCTTTTGTTTTTCCAGTGGTGCATCCAGAAGCTTAACTTTAACATGATCTGGCAATGTTTGCTCCTTTAACCAAGCATGTCTACGTATGACTGCACCTGTCATGGCTGCTCTACATGAAGCTTCCAATGCATCATATCCACATTGAAGGAAATGGTTGCTAACCTGCTGTGTATTATGAACCAAATCCTGCAACGCCTTTCTATCTAATGGTTCAGGAGAGGCCAATTTCTTTTGCAAATCATCTAACATGTACCCCTGATACTGAATCATAAGAAATTGACAGTTTAATGCTCTCATAGAAAGAGTGGATGAAGTATATACTTTTTTGCCCCACCTTTCTAAAGCCCTAGAATCTCTTTCAGAAGGTAGAGGATTCTTAGCAGTAGTGGTTGTAACCCTTTTAGGCCCCTGAGAAATAGTTTCTGGATCAGCAGTATGGCCCTTGTATGGGGATCTACCTGCTCAACCCTAGGCCTTTTGTCAGAAGGCGGCTGAGAACCTCTGTCTGGATGTGGCTGACAGCCCCTGATTAAGGAAATAAGATCTTCAGCTAAACTTAAAATCTGTGAACCAGTAGTGGATCCCTGAGAAACAGATTTAGGAGGGTGAGACTTAGCCTGTTTGGCAGCCTTAGCACGAGTGAAGGCCTTAATGGACATAGACACTGGAGGCCTGGCAGCCCCACGTGCTGGGGTAGTTTTATCCACCGAAATGTTGTCGGAAATTTCCTGGGCTTCGGTCTCTGAGGGAAATTCTGAAACCGGCACCAAGCTGGCCTCCGGTACCGAAGTTGGTGGAGCGGTGTCATCGGTTTGGAGCGGTTGTGTAACCGCTTCAGCGGAAACCAAGACACTCGCGGTAGGCCTGAGCGTGGTGTCGGCCGAGACCGCGGACCGCGTGTGTCGGTCCCTATCCTTCTGTTTTTTAGGTAAATGTGCTGTCGGAAGCTCCGATGGCATGGTATAACTGAAACTTTCCCCAAAATAATCCTCTGCAAACTCTGCCCGACGCCTAAGTGTGCGTTTATTGAAAGAAGCACAGGCTGTACAAGCTGAGACGTCGTGGTCTGGGCCTAGGCAGGGTAAGCAGTAAGAGTGGAAATCCTTATGAGGTATTTGTTTCCCACAAGATAAACAATTATTAACTTTAACAGTTTTATCTGACATCAGCTGAGGCAAGAAAAGGTCCCCAACGGGGTACTTAGCTTTTTTGAAGACTTTGGTAGCTGAAATCACAGGAGCTGGCCGACTGGCACTTGCGAACTGCTTCTGCTTCGGGCACCGCGCGGCAAGAAAGACTGAAGAAGATGGCGTCGGCTGATGCTTTTATACCCCAGGCGCTCTGACGTCAGGGAAAGGGTGACATCAGCCTACGCCGGACCCAGACTTTGGAATCCGGCCGACCGAAGGGCTGCCTGAGGCAGGACAACCCATATGTCAGGACTGCAGCTGCATCCTTGAAGGACATCTTGTGCACAAAGGTATGCCATCAAAGTCCAAGGAAGTCACTGTTCCACTTTATTCAACATTCATCAGACCTATCATTGAGTACAATGCCCCCTTTGGTATGTTCCTAAGTAGACATATCCAACAACTGGAACATCCACAGAGGCTCCTTACTAAAAGAATACAGGGTGTAAGTAATATGTCCTATGCAGACTGCTTTAAGGCCCTACCTCTGTATTCTGTCTCCTACAGGATTTTGAGTGCAGACCTATGCCTGGCACACAGGGCACTGTCAGACCCCACTCTGATGGACCTCCTGTATTTCTAGAAAACAAACTGTACCAGAATTACCCATTCTAAAGAATTAAACCTTACCTGTGATACAGCTAGGACCTGCTGGAGAGAAAAGTATGTACCTCGGAGACTACCCAATCTATGGAACAGGCTCCCCATCCATGTACAACTTGGACAATTGGATGGGAAACCAGAAATTCATCCCTACTTCTCGAATGCAAACACGTAACCTGTAAATGGTTCATCTCCCAGGCCCAGGCTTAAACTTATCAAAGGTATCAGAACTTGTCAGATTTGGGATGCATGGCTAGCCTAGTGACAACTCTGACAGGGAAGTGGTAAGCTCCAATACCAAATCCCTCTGAAGCCGAGTAAAGTGGGCCAAGTAATTGGTTGCTCTCAGACCACAGATAGCCAAGGCAAACACACGCTTTCTAAAATGGTCAGTCACTTGGGACTCCCTGTTTATGGGATGGACTGAGAAGCTCTGATCAGCTAGCTCCTTCTTGGTAGCAGCGGCCATCACGACGGCATCAACAGGGACCCCTCTGGTCCAAAAAGACCTGTCCTGAGGGGGATTGAGGAACTTATCCGCTTTTTTGGGCACAGGTTCCACCGTGTCCGGCTCCTTCCAAGCCCTGCTGGCGATGAGATTCACAAGCTCATCAGCAGGGGGGAAACCCAGGTAGCTGATAGGTCCATCTCAATGCCTTCAGGAACATGGACACCTCCGAAGATGGGTGTAAGGAAGACCATTTGCCTTTCTGTTTGAGGATTCCGGGATGTCCTTGAAGGAAACCTCATATGGCGGAAATCTGGGGGACCCATCTCCTTCCTCAAAATCCAAGTCTTTGGTGAGGGACTCTCTGGGTGAGTCCAAGTGCCTCCTCTTACATGTCCTCTTTTGAGGGGGGATCCTCTGAGGTGGGCTAAAGGGAGGACTCGGAAGAAATGGGTACCTCAAATGGGGCAGTGCCAGTCTGAAGGCACTGGCGAAAGGGCTGACGCTGGATGGATGATGAGGCCTCAGCAACAATACAGAGAAAGGCTGGGGTGGACCTTGAGAAGGAGAGGTAACTATCAAACTGGAGACAGTCATCTCTACCACCCAGAAGGCCGATGGACTGGACAAAGCCCCTCCCCCATCCCCAGCAGCCAGGGCCACAAGGGAAGAGAGAAGGGACCCCAACATAGTGCCGAAGCCCCCAGGATGATATCAGCCCTGAGCTGTCCAGCAGCAAAGCCCCTAAGGGGAAGGGAGCAGTTTGAAAAATCTGGACCCAAACCCATTCCCAGGGAACCAGCACCAACCACTCGGAGGCAAGACCCACTCTGGTCTGAGGGCTGTGGAAGAGAGCTGGCCAGGGACCCTGACTGTGTCGAGAAGGGGGGGGGGGAATTGGTCCTGACATTCCAATACCTGCTGGGTTGGAAAAGGACAGTAGAGACCTGTAGATAGGGAGGGGCCCTAGACACACAGCCTGGGGAATGCAGCAGGCCCATCTCTATGGGCTTTGAGGAAACTCAGCATCATCCTATCCATGTCCGAGGGAAGAAGACTTCTGGACAATCTGGAAGAAGCTGAATAACGGTTAGATCTTGCTGGGGATCTGGCTTTGGATCACAAAGTTCTGTGGTTTCGAGAAGTAGATTGGCTCTGATGTCTTGGATCTGACAGAGTCCTGAGGGATATGGAAGCGGAACCCTCTACAACAGTAGGATCCAATGCTACTGTCAGATCCAACAATCTTATAGGGTCCGAAGACTTGGGAGCTGTACTGCATATATCAGACAAACTGGTTGGATCCGGGCATGGCCTGCTTTTACTTAGATCCGAAGGCCTCCGATCTGATGAGGTCTTGGACCAGAGAGCCTGATCCGAAGTTCTGGGAATGAAAGACCTCAGATCTGAAGTTGAAGAGGCTGGACTCTGAGCTGGGGATCTGCGATTTGAGAGCTTCGGCTTTTTAGGAAGCAAGGAAGAAGACACCCCAAGGGTAGGAAAAGGTCTCTTCTTCAGATCTTGTGAAGACTTGGACGGGGAATCCGAGGATGACCACACTACGCCAAGCCTTTGAGATGGAGTTTGCTGCAGTGCTCTACAACGGCCCTGGGGTGAATGTAGCACAAATGTCAGACACAATCTCTAGATGCACTGACCCTAGACAGTAGTGACACTCCTCGTGCAAGTCTGAGCAGGGCATCTTCCGACCACACGAGGAACATCCAGTAAAACCTACAGGCTTATCAGCCATACCAAAAAACTACCATACACACACACACAGTCAAAATAAAGTCTTTTTTTTTTTTTTTTGAGAAAGACTGCCCTAAGAAAAAGCGCGAAGTGCCAAGCGCAACCGACCCCAAAGCAGCAATCCTAAAAGAAGCATCTGCTGCATCACAACTACACTTGTTGGAATGACAAGCCACCTGGGAGGAAGTCCCCACCTTGGAAAGATCAGAAGTTTTACACTTAGAATTTGGAAGATCAGAAATAACCTGACAAGCCTGAGATAAGACAGCCAACACATACTTGAACATACGGGTCAGATAATTAACAGCCCTAAAAGCCAAGGTAGCCGAGGTGTAAACCTTCTTACGTTTTGTCTTTATCAGAAGGGAGTAACTTGGGCAAGGGAAATAACTGAGAGGGCGTGTCAGAGGTTGCAGACACCACTTAGGGGTTAGCAGCAGGATACAAAAAGTTACAGTCCTCAGGCACCATACAAAACCTATAAAATTTCTTGGCAGTAATAAGAACTTTAGAGGTATTGCAAAACACATCCAACAACGCAGTCAAAACAGGAAGAACAGCAGAGGGTTTAGGAGATTCCATCTGCAGCAACTCAAAGTACCTGGAACACCCGCAGGCTCCTCAGAAATGCTCAACTGTGGTTCCACTGAATGTCCAAAACAGATGTCTGCAAAGCCTCCTCGGACATGCTTAAAGTCAGATCCCCACCAGCCTCCAACCTGGTTGCAAAAGAAGAGTCTGACAACAAAGCTGTGTGAACCTCTGGGCATTCACTCACCTACGGAGAAACATCTGGAGGCTTAACAGTGGAAGATTCCAACCTAGGCTTCTTAGCCTTCTTCCATAATGGCTGCCCCTTGGGGTGGGAAGTTCCCTCCATAAACTTCTCATGGATGATGCTAAGTCTATGATTCTCAAGACACACTGCCAAAGAAGAAAGTCTACTATGCAAAGTTCTAGTTACAAAAGCCTGACAGACGGCCGTTATGGGGAATCTGTCACCCACACTGACATCTACCCTTCTTGGATGACATGAAACTCCACAAGCAGCAAAAAGACAAACAAAAAACCCCAATGGGGCACTTATCTGCAATGGCTTGGTGAAACAAGGAGCGGAACATAGGTGTTCAGACTTATGAACAAGAGATGGTGTTCAGACTAGTGGCAAAGTAGTTCTGAGGATAGTATGTCCGGACTTTACCATTATGCACCCTAAGCTATGCGAGGAGTATGTGCGCGATGTACAGTGCATCTTAAAGCAACATAACGCTTTGTTAAACTGACCAGATGTTGGGCTGCCCTAGGCAGGGAATACGTAACGCAGTGAATACTGTCACACTGATATGGAAAAACATCAAATGAACAGCACACTGCACTTGAATCTGTCTGCTTCTGCCAAGACTCCCATTTTCTCACAAAATAGTAAGCACTAAATATGCAATTGGACTTATTTTTCTGTATATGCACTATCCAGTTAAAGGCAAAACTATCAGGACTAGTCAAGGCAAACTTCTCCACGCAGCTGTATCTTTGCTCAAATTCAGTAGAAACCACCAGATATATATATATATATATATATATATAAAATCTGGGTCTAGGACTATTCACTGAAAGTCAAATGACTGTGCACAAATCACTGAAAGCGACCTGGAGTTAGTACATAAAGTAAAGGGGGTGGGAGGCACCGCCCCCCACATAATTTGGATATATATTAAGTTTAGAAAAGAGTAATTTATTGAAATTGCAAGTATGAATGTGTACAGTTCAAAATATTTAAAATGGGGGGGGGGGTGCCACCCACACCCCCCCTTACTATATTATTCTAACTCCAAAGTCGCACTACAGTGGGGAAAAGGCCATATATAACTTTCAGTGAATTGAGCTTTCAGTGAATTATGCACAGTCAAATGTGTTTCAGCAAAATGAGCTTTCAGTGAATAGTCCTAGACTATATATATATATATATATATATATATATATATATATATATATATATACATGTATACATTTATATTTATACACACACACACATATATATATATATATACACGTGTGTGTGTGTGTGTGTGTGTGTGTGTGTGTGAAGATAGATGAAGGCTGCCAGCCTAGCCAGATAGAATTTTGTAGATAATTCTGTCATTTGTAAATATTAATATAAGCCACAGGCTTGTTCTCTTAAATGGAAGAAAAAGATGTTAATTATGAAACTGCAAATATGTAACAACGCACTCTGCTTTAGGAAAGCTGATAAATCAAGCATTGCATAATTGTTTGATCACAAAACCTGGAGCCAAGTTGTCTGGATGAAGGAATTCTTGCTTTTGCTTTGAAACTAGAATTAAATTCTAGAATTTGGATGTATAATGTCTTTTATGCTGAGGTAGCGTTGTTGTCTCATAGCAAGACGTTGTCCCATTCGATTCTCAGCTAGAGCGTCTTCTGTGTGGAGGCATATGTGAATGGGGCGTGCCTTCGTTGAAGGCTGGTAACCCGGTACGTAAAAATCCACTACCAATCATTAGCGGACCAGAGTTCCGCTGTGGCGACCCCTAACCGGGAAAAGCCGAAAGACACAATGTCTTTTATTGCTGTAGCTTCCTGACCAGAATCAAGATAAAAAGGGATGCTGCATTCTGAGCTTCTGTTAGCCTGGGAAACAGCAAATAATGATGTAATCTGACGTAAGTCAGTGGTACTGTGTTATCAATTTAAGGACAGAGAGACTGAGCATTCTTTGTATTTGTGTTGACAACATGAGAAAGAAAAATTTTGGAGCGAGTTGGATGAAGTGGTGATGACTGTACCCAAGGGTGAGAGACTGGTAACTGGAGCAGATTTCAATGGGTATGTTGGTGACTGGAACAGAGGGGATGAAGAAGTGATGGGTAGGTATGGTGTTAAGCAAAGGAATGCAGAACGTCAGATGGTAGTGGATTTTGCGAAAGGGATGGACATGGCTGTGATGAATGTGTATTTTAACAAGAGGGAGGAGCATAGGGTGACATACAAGAGTGGAGGAAGAGCCACACAGGTGGATTACATCTTATGTAGAAGGGCCAATCTGAAGGAGATTGGAGACTGTAAAGTGGTGGCAGGGGAAAGTGTAGTTAGGCAGCATAGGATGGTGGTTTGCAGGATGACATTGGTGATCAAGAAGAGGAGGATGAGTGTGAGGGCATCACCAAGGATGAAATGGTGGAAATTGAAAAATGGTAATTGTGAGGTGATGTTCAGGGAAGAGTTAAGACAGGCACTAGGTGGCAGTGAAGAGTTACCGAATAGCTGGGTAACTACAGCAGAGCTAGTAAGAGAGATGGCTAGAAGGGTGCTTGGTGTGACATCTGGAAAGAGGAAGGAGGACAAGGAGACCTGGTGGTGGAATGAAGAAGTACAGGAGAGTATACAGAGAAAGAGGTTGGTAAAGAGGAAGTGGGATTGTCAAAGAGATGAAGAAAGTAGACAAGAGTATAAGGAGATGAGGTGCATGGCAAAGAGAGAGGTGGCCAAGGATAAGGCATATGAAGAGTTGTATAAAAGGTTGGACACTAAGGAGGGAGAAAAGGACCTGTGCCAATTGGCTAGACAGAGGGACCAAGCTAGTAAAAATGTGCAGCAGGTTGTTGTTGAGTCTTTCGGCTTTTCCCAGTTAGGGGTCGCCACAGCGGAACTCCAGTCCGCTAATGCTTGGTAGTTGATTTTTACGTGCCAAGGTACCAGCCCTGATGCACAACCTTCAACGAAGGTACGCCCATTCAAGCATGTCTCCACGCAGAAGACGCTCTTGCTGAGAATCGAACCGAACAGTGTCTTACTGTGAGGAGACAACGCTACCGCGGCACCACCACCGCGGGTTAGTAAAGATGTGCAGCAGGTAAGGGTGATAAAGGATAATGAGGGAAACGTACTCACAAGCGAGGAGAGTGTGTTGAGGAGATGGAAAGAGTACTTTGAGGGTTTGATGAATGAAGAGACTGAGAGGGAGAGAAGGTTGGATGATGTGCAGATAGTGAATCATGAAGTGCAGTGGATTAGCAAGGAGGAAGTAAGGATAGCTATGAAGAGGATGAAGAACGGAAAGGCTGTTGGTCCAGATGACATACCTGTGGAAGCATGGAGGTGTTTAGGTGAAATGGCAGTGGAGTTTTTAACTAGATTATTTACTGAAATCTTTGAAAGTGAGAGTATGCCTGAGGAATGGAGAAAAAGTGTTTTGGTACTGATTTTTAAGAATAAGGGTGATGTGCAGAGCTGTAGTAACTACAGAGGGTACAGAGGGATTAAACTGATCAGTCACAGTATGAAGTTATGGGAAAGAGTAGTGGAAGCTAGGTTAAGAAGGGAGGTGATGATTAGTGATCAGCAGTATGGTTTCATTCCAGGAAAGAGCACTACAGATGCGATGTTTGCTCCGAGAATGTTGATGGAGAAGTACAGAGAAGGTCAGAAGGAGTTGCATTGTGTCTTTGTGGATTTAGAGAAAGCATATGACAGGATGCCTAGAGAGGAGTTGTGGTATTGTATGAGGAAGTCAGGAGTGTCAGAGAAGTATGTAAGAGTGGTACAAGACATGTACGAGGGTAGTGTGACAGTGGTGAGGTCTGAGGTGGGAGTGACGGATGCGTTTAAGGTGGAGGTGGGACTACATCAAGGATCAGCTCTGAGCCCTTTCTTATTTGCAACGGTGATGGACAGGTTGACAGACGAGATCAGAGATAAGTCCCCGTGGACTATGATGTTTGCAGATGACGTGATCTGTAGTGAGAGTATGGAACAGGTGGAGGATACCCTGGAGAGGTGGAGATATGCTCTAGAGAGAAGAGGAATGAAGGTCAGCAGGACTAAGACAGAATATATGTGTGTGTGAATGAGAGGAAGGATAGAGGAATGGTGAGGATGCAGGGAGTAGAGGTGGCGAAGGTGAATGAGTTTAAGTACTTGGGATCAACAGTTCAGAGTAATGGTGATTGTGGAAGAGAGGTGAAGAAAAGAGTACAGGCAGGATGGAGTGGGTGGAATAGAGTGTCAGGAGTAATTTGTGACAGACGAGTACCAGTAAGAATGAAAGAGAAGGTCTACAAGAGGGTAGTGAGACCAGCTATGTTATACGGGTTGGAGACAGTGGCATTTACAAAAAGGCAGAAGTCAGAGCTGGACATGGCAGAGTTAAAGATGTTAAGATTTGCACTGGATGTGACGAGGGTGGACAGGATTAGGAATAAGTATATTAGAGGTTCAGCCCAGGTTGGAAGGTTTGGAGACAAAACCAGAGAGGCAAGATTACATTGGTTTGGACATGTGTTAAGGAGGGATGCAGAGTATATTGGGAAAAAGATGCTAAGGATGAAGCTGCCAGGTAACAGGAAAAGAAGAAGGCCTAAGATAAGGTTTATGGATGTGGTAATGGAGGGTATGCAGGTGGTTGGTGTGACAGAGCAAGATGCAGAGGACAGGAGGAAATGGAAACAGTTGATCTGCTGTGGTGACCCCTAACGGGAGCAGCCGAAAGAAGAAGAAGAAGAAGAAGTGTTGACAACATCCAACTCACCAGCACTCCGCCTATGCTCTATATATAAGTTTATTTTAGAACTGTGTTTTCTCTTAGATATAGCTGGGAAATAGGATTAGACTAATTGTTTTTTTTTCTGTATTGATACCAGAACTACTCTACTGTATTATTTTAATCATTTTCCTGTGATCCCTGAACTCTTGACTAGCACTGTGTAGTAAGAAGTATTGCCTTGTGTTTTTATTATTTATTATTAAATATTTTTAAATCTTTCAACTGTGGTTGTTTTGTGTAGAGATAATTGCATGTATATAGTGATACTGTCCAAGTCACTCCAACAAACCTTGCTATTCAGTTACACTTACCATTTGGATAATGATATTGCACATTTGGATAATAATATTACACAGTAATAATTGGACACCCTTTAGTAAGGGCCTTTTTAGTAGCTGATAAGTAAGGGGACCTGGTGACAGTGATTACTACTTTATAGCCTGGACAGAAAGGGCACAGCTAGTGAACCTGTGCCAGATTTCCCCAGGAGTGTCTGTGTGGTTGTTTATAAATCATATCTAAGTGTGTTTGTGTGTGTCAGCTACTTGGCCAGGAACACGAAGCACTGGTTGGACAGAGAGGGTGCAGGAAGTTTTAGCTTGCCCACTAGACTGCGATCTGGACCCTATAAGTTTTGCCAGTGGGGAGTCTTATTGGTGATCTGCAGAGAAAGGGAGAGACCAGCCCCAGACTGACTGTGATCTCTGTCTGCCCTTAACGGTAATTGTACTTTACTGTGTGTGTATTTGTTATCCTCCCCTATGTGGATACTCCTCACTGGTGTTGTGTTAGTGTTGATGATTGAGGCTCCTTGATTGCTGGCCAGTGCATGGGCATCCCATATTAATTGTTTGGCAGTGGTGGGATATCTAAATCAGCCACACAGTGAATACTCAAGAGTTCAGATCACAATTGTTTTATTTCTTTTGTTAGCTTAGTTAGGGAAAGCAGACAAGCATGTCAGCAAAGGAGTATGGAAAGCTGACAAGGATCCAGCAGGCTGAGATGTGCCAGGCTAGGGGACTGGTGCATGGAAACCTGACCAAGGCAGATATGACTGCAGCTTTGGTCACAGCTGCATCAGAAAACAGCAACCAGGAGGACGATAAAACTGGCCGTGGAGATGTACAACACTCAGGGAATGGACAGCTCAACCTTTGTGCAGAGGACTTAAAAATCGATCTGGAGCTAAAGAGACTTGAGTTGGGGACCAGGCGTTTGGAAACAGAAGCTGAAACATCTACGGGCTGAGGAGAATGAGAAACTGCTACACCTGGAAGCTGAGGAGAAGAAAAGGTAGAAGCAGCACAAAAAGGAGATGCTGACTCTTCGCCAGAGTCATGGAGGTAATGGGGAAGGGAGTAACTGGACCCCAAAAGCACAAAACGTCATTAAATGTCTTCTGCAGTTTACAGAGGGGGATAATTTTGATAGTTTCATTCATACGTTTAAGAGGGTATGTAAACAGAATGAGGTTGACCAAAGCCTCTGGGTATGGCACCTGACATCCTTAACTCCATGGTAGAGCTGTAACTGCTTTGTCCAAAATGTCTGACGTTGACTGTTTTAATTATACTGCTGTTAAGAACTGTTTGTTAGAATTTTTTAAGTTAACACCTGGAAACGTATAGGAAAAAGTTTCATGAGAATAGATGAAAGGCAGATGAAAGTGTGTGTGAATATGTTGCTGAACTGAGCACTTATTTTCATACGTGGGTGAGTGGATGTCAGGTCACCACTTTTGAAGGGCTGGCAGACCTTTTGATGAGGGAACAAGCCCTTAGCACTTTGAGGACATGAGGATCTGGTTACCTGACAGACAATGTGCTACTTCAGAGGAGTTGGGGAAGAAGGGAGACCTATACCTAGCAATCAGGGCATCCCTGCAGGGGAAAGGGACCCCCCATACTGCTCATGGTTCTAAAGGAACCCATGCTGGGCAGCCTAGACTGCCCCAACAGAATCTGCCAGTAGCAGGGGAAGCCACTAGTCCAGGTACATGTCCAGGACCTAGGGTTAAATGTTTTGAATGCAACCAGTGGGGCTATGTGGCATGCAGATGTCCACAGAGGCAAGGTGGGGAACCAAAGGTGAGAGAGCCAGTAAGTGAAGAAGACAAAATGCCAATAGTAGGTTCTCTTGAGACAACAGGGGTATCGAACTATCATTCTGCAGATGTTCTGATAGGGAAGGATTTTCATGAGACAGTACTGTGTGTTAATGCAGTTACACACAGTCACGCTTCAAGACAAGCATGTGGGTTTGGTAGACTGGGGGAGACCCAGACAGACCGTATACTTGCAGCCAGGACTGGTGATGTGGTTACTTCAGGGAGACTGAAGGTGAGCCACACCTGCTTGTGGGTACTGATGTTCCTTTGGACAGAGTGACTGCAAAGGTAGACGCAAGTAGTAGTACCCAGGCTGACAGTGAGGCACCACTGTCAGAGGATGCCAGACTTCCTGTGGAAGGGGAGCTGGGAAGGGTTACAAAGAGAGAAGAGGGTTGAGACAGGCTTAGCTCTCAGACCCTACACTGCAAGGCCTGAGGCAGGTAGCTAATGAGGCACCTGATTTTCAAGGGAAGGGGGAATCTGTATACTGGGACAAAGGGTTACTGTATAGAGAGTGGACCCCTGACGGAGGACTAGAAGGTGAAAGGGTACAGCAGTTGGTAGTGCCTACAGCCCACAGTCTGGTGGTTCTAGCCATAGCCCATGATATTCCCATTGCAGGTCATATGGGCATATAAACATACAAAGAGATGTAATATGCAGAACTTCTATTGGCCTGGAATTTCCAGAGATGTAACAGGGTACTGCAGGACCTGTGAGCAGTGCCAAACGGTAGGCAAGGCAGGAGACAAGGTGAGAGCTCCCTTGATGCCTTTGCCTGTGATTGAGGAGACATTTCAGAGGGTCGCTATGGATATTGTGGGGCCTCTGAGTACCTCACGTTCCACAGGGAAAAAGCATATCCTAGTGGTAGTAGATTATGCTACAAGATACCCTGAGGCAGTGGCTTTGTCCTCCACTGAGGCAGAAAAGTTGGCAAATGCTTTGTTAGAGATTTTCAGCAGGGTAGGTTTCCCAAAAAAATACTGACTGACAAAGGTGCCAATTTCATGTCAGCCCTGCTGGCTTGTCTGCGGAAGGACTGTGGGGTTAAGCACCTGAGGACCACCTCCTACCATCCCCAGACTAGTGGTCTGATTGAGAGGTTAAACTATACAATCAAGTCCATGCTACAGGCAGTTGCAGACCAGTTTACGAGGGAGTGGGACAAATATTTGCCCCATCTGTTGTTTGCTTACAGAGAGGTTCCCCAGGAATCCACAGGGTTTTCACCCTATGAGTTGCTGTACGGGCAAAGGCTGAGGGGACCTCTAGATTTAATTCATGATGAGTGAGAAGGTGAGTGTGACTCTCACAGGGAGTCAGTTGTGGTATATGTCCTAAACCTCAGGACAAGGCTAATGGAATTCATGGGTTTGTCCCAGGAGAACCTGGCAGAAGCCCAACAACAGAAAAAGGTATGGTATGACAGGAATGCCCGAGCTTGAGAGTATGCTGTAAGGCAGCAAGTAATGGTTCTCATTCCTGTCAGACACAAAAAGCTGCAAGAAGATTGGGAGGGACCCTACAAGGTGGTAAGAAAGGTAACTGATGTTAACTACATGGTAGAACTGCTAGGCAGGAGGCAACAGCACCAACTGTAACATGTTAACATGATAAAACCTTACCATGATAGGGACGCCCTTCTGCAGAGTAATTGCAGTGGATTGCAGGAGTCAGAGAGATCTGGTGACGGATCTCCTAAGTGAGGCTCGGACTGACACCTTATTGGAAGGGATTGCAACATCCCAGCAGCTATCTCCTACCCAGGTTCGATAAATCCGAGTAGTGTTACAGGAGTTTGGGGACAGGTTCACTGGAAAACCAGGGTACACCCACCTGGTGCAGCACCGGGTGGATACAGGTCGCAAATGCCTATTAGGCAGGCCCATTATAGGGTGCCTGAGAGAGAGTCACAATCAGACTCTGAGGGAGGAGATACAGGAGATGTTGGAACTAGGGTAATTCAAGAGTCCAACAGTCCCTGGGCCTCCCCAGTGGTGCTGGTGCCAAAGAAGGATGGCAGCATCAGGTTCTGTGTGGACTACAAGAAATTAAATAGTCAGAGTCAGGTGCTTACCCCATGCCTAAGACTGATGAGGCCTTAGAGCAGCTGGGTGGGGCTAAGTATCTTACAACCATTGATCTTACCAAGGGTTACTAGCAGGTACCCTTGACTCCCAGTGCTAGAGAGATGTCAGCCTTTGTGACTCCTTTTGGCTTGTATGAGTTGACAAAGATGCCCTTTGGGATGAA